>NC_056739.1:373107987-373352987 GCF_019279795.1 Protopterus annectens | reverse complement strand
ACATTTGTCTATGGGGAATTTTCCCATGAAAGTTTCCAGATGGCCATTTTATAGTCCTTTCTGTCAAGCTATGAGATTTTGAACAATTACATTTTTAAATTTTGTCTTGCAGTCATTTTTGCAATTCATATTTAGGATCTGAGCACAAATTCAACACCATAGTTTAGCTATGGTAGGCCACGGACTGTATATACAAAACTTGAATTCAGCATAATAAGTTCTGTTAGAATTATAGGGATTTGTTGGAAAACAATGGTAAAAGTGTGTTGCTCATTTTAACTAATTGTTTTGCATGCTTGTCACTTTTTAACTGGGGAATTTTTGTATGACATTTTAAAGGTAGTTATTTTAGGAACCATTCTGACTAAATCAGCAGTGTCACTGCACAATATTATTTGTAAATATATCTTTACAGTCATTTACATAAACTACATTTCAGATGCCGTATGCACAAACTCAATGCTATAGTTTACATTGTGGAAATACACAAATGGTGTGTTGAAAGTCCAACCTCAAAACTATAAGGTTCTGCCAGAGTTATGGACATTTGTTTTGAAACATTTTTTCCAGCAAAGCACTTTTTTCATATTTTCTTGGTTTTCCAGTGGGGACTTAAAGACCCACCTAAAGACACCTATCCCTATTTCCTCCATAACTTGAACACATACTGAATTTCCATACATCATTATATTTATTGTTGAAAACATGTCAAATAAAATGTCTTTATTCATGTTTTGCTTCCTTGTACTACTGCCCATCTCATGAAAGCACTCACCAATCTCAGACCTCTTCACTTCAAACAAATGCATTTTGATACCATTTACCCTAAAGTCTTTATACCCTCTACAACTTCCTCTTCACTCTACCCTCCAGTACTACTACTAACCCCATCCACGTCTCCCCTCCACTGCTATCTTACAGACCCCTCATCCCATTCTTCACATATACAATCCTGCCATTGCAACTGAAATCCATCTACCAAATAAGCTTCAACATCCAACTTGATTGCAAAAAGTCTTGTCCAAAACACATTACATATTGACATAAATCACAAGTAAACTTTACACCAAGTTAAAAACACATCTATCCTCCTCAGACTCTAGCAATGCTGCCCTTCTTTTCACCCAACTTCTCTGTAATATTCACAACTCATTCTTTACTATAGTAACAAAACTGTACAAGCCCAAGAAAAATGTCTGTCTCTTAGAGACAAACCATGGCACTCCTGGAAGCCTGACTCAGCTCTTTCTACCAGACAACACTCCACCCTCCTCAGAAACCTATCTCAACAAACAATTCATAGTCATAGCAGCCATTATATGACAATACATCAATCAAACATTTTTCACTCCCCCTAAACAATTCTGGGCAGAGGTAAACCAGTTAGCAGTTTGTAAACCTTCTCCCAATGCTCACTCTTCCTCCTCTTCACTCTCATCCTCACTTAGTATTCACTTCTCCATCCTCCCCTACATCAGCTCACATACTTCACTCCCTCACTCAACCTCTCCCCCACCACCCCCTTATACTCCGCTCTTTTATTTTAAAAAGATCATAACAAAAGATATTATACCTCTACTTGAAAACCTAAAACTTGACTTGCCTGCAGGGACAGAAACCCTCTCTCTCTGGTTTATATTTCAATGTAGGAAGCACATTGTTTCTCTTCTTCTACATATCTACAACCTTTGCTTGACTCAAAACTGTATGGCTAATATATTGAAAACAACCAAAATCATACCTCTCCCCAAAAAAATCTAACCCCAAGCTACCCAGTAATTATCCAATCACCATTCTTCCTACCCTTGGGAAAAGCATAGGAAAAACTGGTGTCTAATTAGCTCTCAAACTACATAAGTCAATACTGCTTTCTCTTCCAGGCAGCATGGCATCCGGTACAGCTGAAGCACTACCACTGCACTTTGGACCGTCAGTTATCACGCCGCTTTAGCTATGGACAGGGCCCTCCTTACTGGAGTCATATTTATAGACCTTAGCAGAGCCTTTGACTGATTGATCACCCAGTCGTATTTAACTACCTCACTTACACTGGGATTAGCCCTGACATTATTCTCTGGCTCCAAAATTATCTTTCCAACAGACATTTCTTAGTAAATTTTAACAGCACATCAGGTACTATTCAATTAAAGCAGCCCTCTCAAGGCTCCATATTGGGCTGCCTTTTCTCCATTTTTTATAAATAAGCTTACACTCAACCTTTACCAACTTCCAGTCCTACTATGCAGATGACATAGTTACCTTCAGCTCCAACTACATAAGCCATTCAATTCAACATGATCTGCAAAAATATTTCCTCTACCTCATTAACTGACTCAGTATGAAAAAATATTACTTAACTCCTCAAAAACTAAAACTGTGCTCTTTGGAACCTTCACTAAAATGCAAAAGAACCCCAATTCACATCTTATTCTTGACTTCCTTAAAATGCAGTTGTGCAGATTAACACCTTAAGATACCTAAGAGTGTTCTCTGCTCCCTCACTTTACTTCCGCCTTCATTTCAAAACACACTCAGAAAAAGAAAATCCCTACTCTTCTGAGCCAAAAAAAATCACCTCTTTCCTATTTCATCCAAGAAGTAATGCTATAAGCATATGGATTCTTCTAGCCTGTCTTGAGTACTGCCTACCTCTTGTAGCAGCTGCCTCCAAAAGAAACTTTGCCACCATCCAAACAATCTCCAACTCTACCTGCCATTTCATTATTCCTTCCCCAAAGTATGAACATCAATGTCTTACACTATCCAAAGCCAAATGGCTGTTGGTCCAGAAAGGAGCCAATTTACTCCTTGGTTCCCAAATTTCCCAGGTCCTGAAAGAAAATTCCTGCCCTTGTCTTTCCTCTAGCTTACTTAGACAGCCTCAGTCATAGAACATTAGTTATCATAGCTACTCTGGGCTTCTCTTGTAAGCACCTAAAATCAGACTTTAATGATCTCTCCACTACCTACCCTTGAACCTCTGGAAGATCTGGAGGGATCTTCCCTCAAATCTTAAATACCTCTCTAACTACTCCTCCTTTTGAGCACATCCTAAAGAGAATTTCACAGCTCATGCTGCTTGTCACATTACCTAGTCTCCCAAAACTCCTACACATGTTGCCTATCATTTTCACTTTAGCACCTCATTTCTAACTTCTACATGTCCGTTCTCTAACTGATGTAAATATTGTACAAAGTGGTTTCTGATTATTACCTTCTTAAATATTTTTTTTCTGTTGTGTATTAGCCATTGCTTTGTTTTTAGTGTGCTTTTTATATAAATTAATTTTATTTTTTACACTTTATGTGTATTTGCATTCTGGGCTGAGGCTGAAAATGGTGCAGTGGGATCAGTGGTCTACCCTACTTAACAAACTGGCCAATGTCAATGGCCTCTGGCTAACTACATTTGCAGATGATTGTAAATTAGGAGTGGTCATTAAATCCCCCCCACTGACACAAATGTTCTCCTGGAAGAGTTGACACAGACAAACAAATGGTGTCAGAGCCACAGACAATAATTAAATGCCAAGAAATGCATAATACTATCCTTCCGGAAGTCATCCACCCCTGACAACTATCATAATGACAACACACCCCTTAGGGTTGACCCAGTAGTCAGGGACTTATGGACAAACCTAGACAGTAATCTAGCCTTTGACCATCACATGTCTACAGTAGTGAAGAAATCATTCTATGCTGCGCAACTTATAAACAAAGGTATGGCATTTAGGTCCAAGGAAGTCATTGTTTCACTGTATTCGGCATTCATCACACCTATCATTGAAGTACAATGCCCCCTTTTGTAAGTACCTGCCATATTCAACAAATGGAATGTCCACAGAGGTTCCTCACTAAACTAATACAGGTTGTAAGTAAAATGTCTTATGCAGACCGCCTCAATGCCTTATCCCTGTATTCTGTCACATAAAGGGTGTTGAGGGGAGATCTATGCTTGGCATCCAAGACATTGTCAGACCCCTCTCTGATGGACCTCCTGCATATCCATAAAACAAATAACACCAGAATTATCCATTCTAAAGACTAACCTTGCCTGTGATATAAATATGACCTGCTGGAGAGACAGGTTTGTATCCCAGAAACTACCACCATCTCTGGAACAGGCTACCTAACCATGTGATGCAGAGTTCCTCCTTAACCCAATTCAAATGTAACCTGGACAACTGGATGGGGAACAGAAAATTCATCCCTAGTTTGGCATCTATGTCTTTAATGGAGACAGACAGCCTGTAAATGGTTCATCTCCCAGGTCCCTGCTTGTAAATGTTTCATCTCCCAAGCACCTGCTTATGCTTATCAAGGGTACCAGAACTTGTCAGAGATTTGGGATTCATGGTTAGGCTTAAAAATGCCCTTGTGGTCATTAGCCTAGTAAACACCTACAAACCTGTTTGTACAAATAAATAAATACAACAGCAACATTTGCACTAAGAAAAAACAGGCCAACATTCACTGAAAGAACTGGACCCGAAACCTAAATCATTCCAGTGGTATATCTCCATTTCAATAGGCCTATGAAAAAATGTCAAAGAACTAGAACCAAACCTCAGAAAGCATTGCTGTGGGCCATACTAGAGGACTGCAGGACCGAGTACAAAATGAAACACCTCTCAGCTAAAAATCTTCTTGTAGCTTAATGCAGCAGGATAAAATACAAAGGCACTCCAGTGAGTCCAAATCACCATTCCTTACATCAAACACAAACCAGGGAACATATGTAAAATGTACAGACTTTATTAAAACTGTGTAAAAATAAAGAACAAAGCTCTTTCACCTCTCAGTGTTAACGAGACTTCATCAGAGTTAAAACTTGAGAGTATTAAGCCTTCCTATATACAACAAAAACTCCTCCGTGAAGGTGCATCCATGCCTGTTCCAAGTCATTATGTGTTTAAAGTGATACATACCCCCTAACCTCCAAGTATAAAAGATTAAGAAAATTGCCCACATGTAACAAACACAAACAATCATAATGCATAAAAAAATACCAGGTAAAGCAATAACAAGAAAAACAAGAATGTATGACGACAGAGTCATGCTAGTTGTTTACTTGCATATGTAAACCCATAATATCCCAAAGATTGTATGAATGTTATGAATAGAGAAAAAAAGAATAAATTAGCTGTACTCTAAATTGGTGTCACTAAAATATGTTGGACACTCTGTAAACAGGGTAATAAATAATAATGTCTTACAAAACTAAACAATGTATACAGGTACTCGTCTTCTCATGGTAGTTCATTAGATGTATTTATGGCCAAAATAAGTAATAATGTTTCACACCCTGTAAACAAGGTAACATGCCCTCACCTTGTAAATGCCCTAAATATGTTGTTATACATGCTGACCTCCACATTGTCTATAAGTTAATTCAGGGTGGGTTCGTGCACATGTGGAACAGACAATAACAATTACAAAGAACAGTATGACTACCTGTCTCCCACAAAGTAAGGAAAAAGACCCCACAAGGTGGCTATCAAAAAACTGATAGATTTCATTTTAAGTGCACAGGCCAAGGAAACAGAGTCATTAAGACCCCACGGGCCAATAGCATGTGTGTTTAGTTGCTATTGTAGTTCCTGGACTTCTAGTCAAGTCTTCCATGGCCCTCCTTTTAACTCCTGGTCAACTCTGTTAACAACAAAAAACTTAAATGAGTGTCCTGTATTTGACTGTATGTGTCTATATAAGGCATTCAACTGGTCTTTTTTCTTTATGTCTTTAAGGTGCTCAGAAGTCATGTCCTTAAAAATCCTGTCAGTTTTCTTGACATAAAAGGACAGTCTTTACACTAAGCCACATAGACTAGACTCTGTAATTCACATAATGCTTAGGACACTATCTTTCTGTATCCATGAACAGTAATACATTTTCCATATTTGATGTAAGGAAAATATTTGCATCTACTGCAGTTGAACATACCCCTCCTGTTGTTGGTTCTTTTTGAAAATGTGGGTGTCCTTTTAATGTAATTCTTAAGGGACCAGCTATCCCTGCATGAGTCAGGCATAAGGCACAAAAACAAGTCTGGATAGGATGCTGATTTATTTTTTACTTATTTAAAAATTGGTTACTGGGGCAAAACATTGATCAAAGGTGACAAATTTCAGTCTCAACCTGGGAATAAAAAGTCAGAATTGTATTCTGTGAGATAATGATTCAGCGAGTCAGTGATGTAACCATCAAACTTTTGGCCTACAAGAGCCACT
Organism: Protopterus annectens; assembly: GCF_019279795.1. Taxonomy (NCBI): domain Eukaryota; kingdom Metazoa; phylum Chordata; order Ceratodontiformes; family Protopteridae; genus Protopterus; species Protopterus annectens. The sequence goes on along the minus strand of NC_056739.1, from coordinate 373,346,757 downwards.
TTAGTGTTCCTTATTAAAATCAATGTAGCAAAGCGTAAGTTAGAGAAACACTTATCAAAAAGTAATTTAAAATAAGTTAGTTCTTCAGCCAGTCTAATTTCATTTGGAAGAGAGTCCTAAATCCTACCTGCTCTAAGATGGAAGAATTACCTCTTTAATTGCAAGGGGGCAAGAAGTAATTTAAGCAGAAGATTTTTATTTCTAGAGTCTAAGTCATGATAATTAAAATTAATATCTAATATAGTAGCCATCATATCATTCCTTGAGCATGAACCTATACACCAATGAATATAATAAGTATTTCACCCTATCACTATAGGATATTTCTTTACAACAGACAATCTGTCTTGTAATTTTTTTTCTGTTTGCATTCAAGAGACTTTATTGGTGTGATACTCAAAAAGAGCCACTGTATTCAATAACTGGTCTAATATTAAATATATAAATCTTAAGTAACACTGTCTCTAGTTGAGAAACATTGAAGTATACTCTTAATAAGACCATAACATTTCCTAATAGTATTGGATGCATTCACATCAAATTTCAAATTACCCAAATCTTTTATTATGCTAGAAGCTACACAAAATTGATTATCCAGAGCATAAGGATATAAATTATTCTCACAAACAAAATATAAAATAGTACATTTCCAGAAGTTTAAACTTATACCCTCTGAAACCCATTCACAGAAGATGTCCAAATATGTCTGAAGTAAAAATAGTCATTTTTTGCTTGATATTACACTGCCAATTTGGGTCTGCAAAGTTACTTATCATTATTGAATCCAGTTTTGAACAATCTGTCATCTCCAACCCAAACAACAAGGACCCCAAAACTGAGCCCTGTGGAATGCCTTTAACCACTGACTTATATTTAAAAGAATTATTTTTATTTTACCCTATTTTCTCCCTGATAGCCATTGAAATACCCACCTAGCAACATAAGCTTGCTGATCAACCCATATAAGTGATTTTATAACTGTATCATAAGGCACAGTATCAAATGCCTTGGCAAGATCCAAACAGTAGCCAAACACAAACCAACCAGTGCCCAGGATAAATGATAAATCCTCGAAAATCTCTTTAGTAAAGAAATGAAAAATGATAAATCCTTGAAGAAGCGGTCATTCCGACTGTGAAAGCTCTTCTTCTTCTTCTTTCGGCTTTTTCCCGGTTAGGGGTCGCCACAGCGGATCACCTTGTCCACACATTGAATGGCAGTGGAGTTTTACGGTGTCGAGTTGCCAGCCCGGCGTCCAACCTTCCACAGAAGGCACACTCACACGCACACCTAGGGCCAATTTAGAGTGTCCAATCCACCTGCAGCATGTCTTTGGGATGTGGGAGGAAACCGGAGCACCCGGAGGAAACCCACGCGACCACAGGGAGGACATGCAGACTCCGCACAGAAGGCACCCGAGCCGAGGATCGAACCAGAGAACCTCTTGCTGTGAGGCGGCAATGCTAACCACTGCACCACCATGGCCGCCCTCCGACTGTGAAAGCTCTAACCTCAATAAATGTTTTATACAGAAGATTCAGCCATGTTTTGGTCAGTCCTGACTTTTTTGTTTCTTTATAAGATCCAAATAAACCACATCTACAGGCAAACCTTCATCAAGGGTACAAACAATGTTCACATAAAATCTTATCAGATTTGTTAAAGTTGATCTTCCTGACATAAATCCACGCTGAAGTAAATTGTTACTTAAATCAAAGATTTGCTTGAAAGGCATAAACAAAACCCTTTCAAAGCATTTACCAAATGTGCATGTAAGTCTTACAGATCTACAGTTCTCTATGAAATAACCTGGCCAAGTTTTTTTGGGAACAACTATTGCTTCCTTTCACAGTTCCGGCATATATGTTTTTTTTAAAGATTTCTGAAATAGGAATAATAAACATGGAATAAGCTCAATAATTATTCTTTTCATAAAGTAGCCATTTAGGAAATTCAGTCCTGAGGCAGAATTATGTTTTATATTCACTAATACATAGCAAATACAATTTTCATATAGATTAGGACAAGATTCATTGATCAAAAATGAGGGGGACTTTCAGGATGGCTTCACATTGAGTAACAGCTGAATTTCAGCTCTTCCAGTGTGAAAAGAGAAACTCAGGAGAAAGATGCAGTGAATTTGTCATTCAGGGTAAATTTCAGTAACTGACTAGTAAGTGCACTGCCTGAATGCCAGTAAAAAAGAAATTCAGAGAACCTGAAAGTAAATCAGTCACAAAAGGTCAGGAGAAAACACTGGCTGGAAAAGAATTCTGCAGCTGTTCAGCAAAAAGCAGCTGAAGTTCCACCTTTGGTACAAGACATGACTTCCAGTAATCTAGTGGAGAAAATAAGTCAAATGTGCTCAGAGCTGATTAAAATAAATGAAATACTGAAGGAGTATGTTGACTCATATAACAAAGAGCTGGAAAAAATGGAATAAGTTTTAAACTGATATATGGATGAGCTGATAAAACTGCAACAATTAGAGGCTGAAGTGAAGAAAATCTGGCTGAGTATGAGACTGCTCAAGAACAGATGTTTCAAAAAATGGTAGAATTAGAGTACAGAACATGTAGGGGAAAACCTAGGATTTTCTGCCATACTGGACTGGTATTCCACAACAGGAGCTGTTAATAGAAAGGACATATCATGTGTATGTTCCAAACTTGGCCACTTGAAAGCAACCTAGACCTTTAACAGTAAAGATGCAAACTTACTAGCGGAAAGAGTTGATTCTAACAAAACTGTTGCAGAAGGGCAAAGTACTAAAACTGGATGACAGTAGTGTATTTGTGGAAAATGATTATTCACTGTACACCAGGCAGAAGAGGAGTAAATTTATTCCATCACTCAGGGACTGTCAAGAAGCAGGTGTGAGATTCAAGCTGCTGTAGCCAACTATTTTCAGAATATTTTTTCCTGGAGGGTCAAATCATTTTTTGATGCAGAACATGCCAAGGAGGAAATAAAAATGTTTGTATAAAAAAGTGAGCTATCAAACAGAAAGGGATTCTGCTTATTTTTCTGATAAGAAAACCCACAGAAAGACTATGCCATTGAAACATTTTCCAATGTTCCAAAAGAAAACACTTGACAGACAGAAAAAAGCACAATAGTTGACTAGATGAACTGGGAATATGTTGGAAATGAACCAGAGACTGAATTTAGGAGATAAGAGATCAACAGGAAGAAAACCAGCAACTTGAAAATTGATGAATAAATGTGGGATTACAAAGCACTGATTCCATTTGTGAAACATGAAGGAAGAAAAAACAAACCTGTAAATATTGGACTTTTTTGACTTTGTTAAACTTGTAGAGGCCTCCAAAACATACACATGACCTACTCCATGTCATTAATGTTTAGAAGAACATTTAGAAGTAGGAAAGAGGAAGGAAGGAGTTAACTGTAAGCAAAACAAAATTTTGTTCTTGCACTATTTTTATAATATATGACATTACTGCATGCTATAAAGTAAAGCTTTTTCAGTTATTTTTGTGTGCAGTAAGGATACTAAAGTAAACAATTGTCCCGATGTTTTCCTTATCCTTTCTTTCTTGTTCAGTTTTAAGAAATGTAGGTGCTGCAATGTAAAAAGAGAAAAAAGATTGTACAACTATTATATAAGAAAAAATTATATTCTTTTTCTTACTTTTGCAGAAGAGAATGACTGGATTAAGGCCCTTGGCTTGATGTTATAATATGTTATAAGGGGTAGAACATAAACAAAAGAACACTAAATACAATGAAAAGTTTATCTCTAGCAAATAAATGCTCACAGTTCAATACTGTAGAAGGAAACTGTGTATCTGGTTCTCATGTTTCTATGGAGACAATCCGATAAGGGGGCAATGAAACAGAATACTTCTTTTATTTGATGGCTGCAGATAATGTTTTCTGAAAGCATTCAAGTGTTTTCAACATCAGGGAGAGGAATACAGATAAGACAAAACAGATGGCACTTAGTGGAAGCAAAAACTCAGGCTGTACCATGCATCTTAGCATGGATAACCCTCATTATAGATTGTTTCAAGGCTGTGAGTGTGGTTGTCAGTCTGGGACAATTGTTCCCATTATGAGGGTTAAACTTCATTATTTGAATATGTCCGTAGTTTTACATGTTAGTATTAATAAGTTCTAGAGGTGTGCTGGGGTATGTGTTTCTTTCTTTTTTTCAGGGTTTTCATTAAAACAGAATGTCTTGTAAGATGTGACATAGGTTCAAAGGGATGTGACAATAAATAACTGTATAAAAGATCAAACTGTCAAACATTAGTGTATGCATGTAGCACAAAAGCTGAAACTAGACACTTTAAAAAGCTGTTAAAAATAACAAGTTGGAATAATAAATTCTTCTCATAATGACAACATTTTTCATATTATCTTTAAATGTGAATAGTCTCATAGATATATACAAAAAAAGAGTAGTGAACTATATTAAAAATGCAGAGTACAAATAGCTATGCTACAGGAGACACATTTGGAAATAGCATGTTAATTTGATAAAGAAAGGATTTCAGGATGGTTATTCAGTAGAATACCTGTGACAAAGGAAAATGGGAGTACTTAAATTAATTACATGAGGAGCTCCAATAGTGATAGAAAAAGAAAAAAAAGATAATGGTATATTTGTAGTGCTAAGGGGCTACTGGGAAGGGTGGATGATTATGCTGGCATGTATTTATATTGCACCTAAAACTGCTACAATGGAACTTAAGGAAAATATGGAAGACTTTAGACTTCAGAAGGGGATATTATTTATAGGTGGGGACTGGAATTTGATTTGCAACAGTTAAGATGTACCTGGGGGGCCTAGAAGGAAAAATATAACAAAGATGGTAGATTTTTGAAGAAAGTTATGAAAATATTTGGCATGGAAAATGTGAATTCAGTAGTGGGAATTAGGAGCAAATTTACATATTATTCCCCAAGGTATAAAAACTGGGCTAGGCTAGACATAAACTGAATTTCACAGAAGTGTATGCTTTTAATCAAAAGTTTTGATACACATCCAACAACTATTTCAGATCATGTGCCAATAATAACTAAAATAAAAATGCAGGGTAATGAAATAAAAATGAGACACTGGCTCTTCCCCATCTATATGTTAAAAAGAGAGGAATGAGTAGTAGAAATTATTTACGAGTTTTAGGGAAGATAGAAATTTCTTCTGAAAATATAGCTAGGGAGTGGGATAAAATTAAAGTGGACTTTAAAAATAGGGTGGAAATAAAAGAAAAGGGTATATGGTTAAGAAGTAACAAGAATTGTTTAGAGTGGCTGACAAAGGTAAATGTATTACAGAATGGGGGAATCCCACAGAACAAGAACAGGTACAACTGCACAGTGCTAAAGAAAGAATATGAGACTACCTTCATAATATACATGAGTTTAGAAAGACTACTGTTAGGCAACTGTTTTTTGACAACTCCAGACCACAAAACTTTTAGCACAGTGGCTCAGGCAACAGAAAGTAGAAAGGGTTGTTGCCAAGCTTAGGAAGCCTATAACAAGGAAAATAACCAGAGATCCTGTAACAGTATTAGAGATATTTTGGAAATTTTATGAAAATCTGTATGAAGCAGAGAAATGTGGAACTCAAGAAAAAGTAGAAATGGAAAATAGTGATGCATAACATATCTACAGGAAAGTCCCCAGGAATAGATGGCATTCTTGTGGAAGTTTGGAAGCTGGGAGGGAAGAAAAGTAATAAAGATCTGGAAGATTTTGTTTAACAGTATTTTTAAATGAGGAGAAACATCACCATCCTAAAAGAAAGCATTGGTGGCTGTAACACCTAAAGATGGTAAATACCCATCCGTTTCTAGCTTCATATAGGCCAATTTTGATTCCAAACCATGATTATAAAGTGTTTATGTCTATAATGGCTAGAAAAATGCAAATATGATAAAATTGATAGATAAGTATCAATGTAGTTTCATGGAGGGCAGGCAAACATTTGGCAACATTAACAGAACAATGATGATGAGAAGCAAAATGTAAGAAAATACCACTGTTGGAGGGTCTTGATGCAGAAAAGGCATTCAGTAGGGTAATCTGGGATTTTATGAGTAGGCCAATGCAAGCATTTGCATTCCCTAAAAAAATGTTAATTTAAGAGGATATATGAGGAATTGGATGTGATAATTAAAGTGAGTGGGGGTTCCTCTCTGTTAAGTTCTGTTTGAGCAGAGGCACCAGGCAGGGTTAGTCTCTTTCCCTTTGTTATTTGCTCTTGGATGCTCTGCTTTATAGATAGGGATAGCAAGATACAAGCAGTGAAAATGATTTTAATCCCTTTAGTTTTATACACAGATCAGGCCTTTTTTATCAACCAGAGCAGAAGTTGAGGATAGCAATTAATAAAGAGCTGAAGGATTTTATCTGGGAGGGGAAGAGGGAAAGAATCAAGTGGGATAACTTGATCCTTCCAATAGAACAAGGTAGTTTGAGATTACCTGATTTGAATTGGGTATTTCAGAGCTACACAGTTAAAGGTCCTATACATAGCACAAGCAGAGAGGTATAATTCAAAGTGGAAAGGGATAACGATGATGAAAGTCCTGGATGCTGAAGAAACAAGGAGAGATTGGGATTTGGATGCAGATCCTTTTGAAGAATAATGGTAACCATACAGAATATTATAGTCACAAAGAAGAAGAAAGTATTCTATGAACTAAGTCAACACAGGGATGGAGAAATCAATTCTGCCGATATGGATGACTGCAATTAGGGGTACAGAAAGTGGGCAAGAGGGGCTGACATTTACTGGAGAAAAATGAAAAAGGAACCAAGGTACTAGGGTCAAATAATTAGAGAGGGAAGGGTAACAGAATGGGAAAAGGCCAAGAATTCATTTGGACTGCAGGCTAGAGATTGCCTTCCCTATCAAGGATTGATGTCACATTATAGGCAAAGAGAAAGGAATAGGGGAATCCTAACTGAAAATACAGCACTGCTAGATTTTTTAGCAGAATCTACAACAGAAGCTGCTGTTGAAAAAAATGATAATTAGCAGGGCATATAAAATATTGCACGATTGAGAAGAGATACTGGATATGCAAGTCACAAAAAAAAAAAAACAATGGGGGATATATATACGCTGCCAAGTATGCAAAGAAAAGTCTAGAAAATTTAAGATCTTTGCTTGGAAGTATTTCCATAGGCATTTTTATATCCCAGGCAGATATCTAGGAATTTTTTTATTCAGGTAGATTATTAATGTGTGAGGTGTGCTGGGGAAGAAGGAAATAATTGAGAATATACTTCTGGGAGTATAATGAGTTGGCAGACTTAAATATTTCCCTGTAGACTACTCTGCCAGAAATACTGGGTAAGCAAACTGGTATAACTAAAGAAATGGTTATTTTGATAATTGCCTAGACAGAGTAACATCTTGCTGAGTTTAATTCTGGTGCCTGCCAAAAAAAAGGAATTACTGGAAAATGGAAATCAAAATCTAAACCCACTGTACTAGAAGTAGTGAATATAGTAACAGAGATAAAAAAAATGGAAGTGGGATCTTTATAAAAGGGAGGAGCATGTAACATAGAAAAAAAATGGGAATTGTGGTAAGAATACATGCAGAGTAATGTTTTGGAGGAGGAATGTGATTTAACAGAAGGCAGGAACTGAATGAGCTAGGAAACGTTTGACTGACAATGACTGGATAGATTATAAGTGATGCATGATGTTTGCAACTGAAAGTATGTTAATATGGTTTGTTTTCAATTGTATGATTACCTATGTCAAAAGTGATAATTTAATAAACATGTTTCTTGTTTAAAAAAAAAGATTAATTGACCAAAATGGATGGATAGGTTGCTAGGTTCCCAGCTGAAGAATTAATAAACAGGCTCTCAGCAAACAGTTGTCCTAAAACATTTGGATCTATAACAGAAAATTTGCCTACTTTGAACAATATTACAGATGTTTTGTCAAGGCTATAATGCCTCAAATGTTTAACAGGCATTTATTATTATCATTCAAATTCCTAAGTTTAATTCATAACTCGGTCTCACCACATTCTCCAACAAGGCAAAATCACCTCCCCCAAACCCTAACACTAAGGATGATAACAATGATATTGCCACCCAGTTTAATGACTATTTCACCTCCTCCATCCAAAGGTTATTCAACAATTTCCCCACTATTACTACTACTACTACTACCACTACTACTACCACTACTACTACTACTACTACTACTACTACTACTACTACTACTACTACTACCACTACTATTACTACTACTACCACCACCACTACTACTACTACTACTACTACTACTACCACTACTACTACTACCACTACTATTACTACTACTACTACTACTACTACCATTACTACTACAACTACTATTACTACTACTACTACTACTACTACCATTACTACTACAACTACTACTACCACCACTACTACTACTACTACTACCACTACTTCTACCACTACTACTACTACTACTACTACCACTACCACTACTACCACCACTACTACTACTACTACTACTACTACAAATTCCCCCAAAATACAAAACTGTCACCGTAAGACCAACATCCAATTCTCTCTCAAACCAGTTCCAACTGACATAATTCATAAACACCTTGTCAAATTGAAACCTACCCCTCTTGCTACTGATGAACTCCCCACTAATTACCTCAGGATTGCCACCTCTGTCATCACCTACCCTATTTCCATACTCACCAATAGATCCATAGCTGAACATACTGTCCCCTCTATCTGGAAAATTTCTTATGTTGTTCCCCTACACAATGGTGGATCCTCAACAGAACTTGGTAATTATCGTCCCATAGCTATACTATCTCCCCTATCAAAAATCTTTAAAAAATGTATATACACCCAACTACTGAATCATCTTCTTCAATATAACCTGCTAGCAAATTCCCAACATGGATTCTGGCCAAACCATAATACCACCTCTGCCCTTATATCCTTTACTGACCACGTTAACCAACAAATAAATATTGATAACTTAGTATCTGTTGTCTTCCTAGACCTGTCAAAGATATTTGCCATGGCATCCCAGTGCAAATTACTATCAACTCTCTCTGAGCTCAATCTGGATAACTCCTCTCTATTGTGGTTTGAAGATTATCTGTCCCTCTGGCAACAAGCTGTTAAATGGAATAACTCTCTCTCCCCTCTCCTCCCAGTGGGATAAGGTGTTCTGCAAGGATCCATTCTTGGTCCCTTACTATTTTCCATCTTTACCAATAATGTCGCCTCAGTTACCCAACAAATTAATATAGTACAGTATGCTGATGACACCACCCTTATTTGCTCAGCCCCCTCTCTACAATTACTCTAAGACAGAACCCAGGAAGCCCTCACTCCTATAGAAAAATGGCTAAATTCCTCCCAGCTCATACTAAACCCATCTAAGACCCAACCCATGATCTTCCACCTATCCAAAACTTTCACCCCTACCTTGCCATTCTCAATAACATCCTGCAACAATACCCTTATCTCACCAGCAACCCAAGCCAAGCTACTAGGTGTAACTATTGACCAAAACCTAAAATTCAACAAACATATAGCACTAACAATTGCCAAAGTTCATAAAAAACTAGGTTCACTCTACTGCTGCAACAGCTTCCTCACACAGGAATCCCGAATTACTATCTCTCGTACCCATCTACTCTCCACCTTACTATACTCCTCCCCAGTTCTAACTAACCTAAACAAATCTGACCTTCTGAAACTATCTGCTACAATAAAATCTCAAAATTTGCAACCAATGCTAAATTTCGTTCTCATCACTGCCTCTCCGTAAGACAACAAGGATGGTTAGAACTCCCTAACCTACTAAAATACAATCAACTTCTCCTGACCCATCAACTGCTATACCAACCAAATAAAATACCTGCCCTTTCTGGTCTGCTCACCTTCCATAATACTACATGTCAACTAAGATCTTCCAATACCGCCCTACTGACTGTTACCAATTGCTTACATAGCTCAGGCCAATCTCTTTATTCTTATGCAGTTGTTAAGGCCTGGAACTCTCTACCTCCTGATATTAGATGTCTAAATAGTACACATACTTTCAAATCCCTATTAAAATATCTCCTATTCAAAACTTGGATATGTTCCTGTGCAGAACCAGACTAATTTCCCCTGTTCCTGACTTTCAACATCCCTAGATCACAGGTGTACTGTGTAGTTTCACTTAGTGCATAGTACTGTGAATCAGGTGTTTAGGCCACCTTTATATTTATGATTTCTAGTTTATGACCTTGTTTGTCTATGGAAACTTCTTTTTGAATTTATGTTCAAGCAATTCTATATTTGTTGTATAACATCTTAATTGTTTCTCAATATTCTAACCACTGTATGCTGCATCAGTTATAAAACTCTGATTTATACTCCTTTTATAAGTTCTATGCTCTTTGTAAAAAATAGTTATGCTTATATTTTTTTTTTTTAATTATTTTTATTATTTTTTGTACTTTTTAATATATATTCGGAGCTTTTCTCCCCTGGCTTCCACAGAAAACAGTCACCTTGTGTCCAGTCGGACTACCTGGTAAACAAATGGAAAATAAATAAATAAAAATGTATTTTATGTATCACAACCTAGTTCTGTTAAATTTGATCTTATTTATAACTGAAGAGGACTTTTTATATAGTATCCACAGATTCAGCTCTTCCCTTCTCATCTTAGATAATTTCATATTCTAGCATGGTTGATTATTTAACCCTGCCTTTAAATTGTGTCCCTACAGGCATATAGCATTTGATCATTTCATTAATAAAAGAGGACAAAGTACCCCAATTATCCCCAATTTCTTTATTTTCAAATTTAATTTTCCAATCCCAATTTTGAATATGTTCTCTTATTGAGTCAAAATCGGACTGGTAAAATTTATACACCTTTTCTCATTGCTTAATAGGTTTTAAAATAGAAAAAGTGACCTACAAAATTAACATACAAATGATCAGACCCCTCCAACTGAGGCTTGATAGAGCAGCTTTTGAGCTTTAACTTTTTAAAAATCCAAACCACATCTAGAATATTGTTTCATGAGTTGGCTCCTCGACTGTTTGAGTGTAACCGTTCGATATACTGTCTGAAATTAATGAAGTTAGTACTTTGATAGAAGAGCTGTGTACCAATCGGTCTACATTAGGAACAATCAACCCCCATTCAATAATGTCAACCTTGTTTTCAAAACACTTCCTCAATAGTCATGTTAACATACCCATTAATGTTGATGTGAATTTAAGTGGATGGTTAAAGGAAGCAAAATCAAAACTTAACCCACTCACTTCAAGTTTCACTTTTAAAAAAAAATGTCATCTAATTCATCACTCCTTATTAGTACAGATTCATATGCCCTCATTACATAAATAGAAACCCTATCACCCTTATGGTTTTAGTCTAAAGTTATGATGACCAATATAGCCAGGAAGTATTAATGGCTTATTATTGCAATCAAACCAAGTCTCAGTAATAATTACCACATCAAACCTATCATAAGCTACACATGCTTCTAATGCAGGTAATTTATTATTTAAACTTTGGGCATTATCCAATAAACATTTTAGATAAATACCAGTATGATTAATATGATTTAATACATCCATTCTACAAAAACGTCTAATCAGTTTAGTTAAATGAGATCTCATAATCCTATTCCCTACATCACTCAGGTCTAATTTATCTTTAATAAAGAATGTCTCCTTATAATAAAACTTGTCTCAGTGTAGTAAAGTTTGAATTATGCAGGGACACAAGCCACAAGAAGTTGGCAAACGATCTAAAAGTTCTAGCCTATAACCTTATGTCTTCTTGAAAATGTGAGGCAAAAATGATGTTATTAAAACTTAACTTAAAATCATGTAACTTGCCCATTTTTATTATATCAACCACTTCTGCTTGAAACGACCACCTACTGGCTCTCCCAACATCATTAAGTCTGTACACAACAATTTAAACATCATACCTCTGCCTTTTCTCAAATATTATTTTTTTACTACTAGCTTTAACATCATCCATCCTGCTTCCCTTTAAAGACAGTACAGTAACTATCTTCCTATTAACACTTAGTAATATATTTCTCAACCTGTTCAATAAATAATTATCGATAACCAAAATGCTCTTGCATATATCAACATGGTAAGTAGATTAATATTAACAACTAGACTGAATTATCAAATGTAGCTAGATTAACTGACATTCCATCCATGGCTCTACTGCAATACTTTTTTTTAGAACTTGGCCAAGGTGATCCTCAGCTATACATTCTTTTGCTTCACTCCATAAATGTTTGTTATTTATCACACAACCATTACAGACCAGGTCTGTTTTTTTGACCATTATCAATAACTTCTCCTCCTACTTGGAGTACAGCAATATCTGAAAAATCTCAAGTCAATTTCATTTGTTTTAATAGCTTTATCAAGCTAATGGGCAGAAACCAAGCGAGCCACATACCTTAGATAACAGTTATCACATCATGTGACTTTATCTTTCTCTGAGAATAAATCCAATAACAAACATTTTTCTTCAACCTGAATTCTTTCACTTACTTTAGCAGGTTCAACTTGAGAAGCAGAAATCATTAGAATTTTAACATCCAGGAAAATATTATTCTGGTATTGTTTTTCACATCCCTCCTTATCTTGACAATTGTTACAATAATTCCTATAATTTATAAAATTCTCCAGTTATGTTCCATATATTTACTTATGAAGATGGTCCCTTGCTATTAAATTGTTCAAGCAAAATTCATCTATAGCCTCCATATCTAAACAGGAAGCACAGCAACAACAATTTTTATATTACTGAACTAAATTTTGCTTACTATTTCTAGTCACAGATCCCTACACATCCAACATGCCTAACAAGGAAAGATGTGTCTTCATGAATATGTGAGACATCTGCGTTCTGTGGATGACCTATTTAACTACTTCCTAAAGACCCCCTATTTAGCGGAGGACCATATAAACTTTCTAAAGACACTCCACTCCTAGTTAGCCGAGGACCACATATTCTTCTAAGTTCTTCAATAAAATAATCACTGCTGCTGTGAATTAAATCTCTTGTGTCCTTAAAAGGACAGTCAAAAGAACACATCAGCTTCCTTATAGCACAAAGTACACACTTGCAGTCCTCATGTCTGCTCATGAATGAGCTATTTAACCACCTAGAACATTGGTATAATGAAAATACACATCCATACTGTACAATTATTAAATAAAAAAATCAAGAGAGTATATACAGTTGTAATATAAATTTCTAACAATAAATCATGACAAATCTAATTTAGAAAGTGAGATGTCTCTGAGATACTTTCTTATTTCAGTGAAAATGGATGGATATATGAGTGGAGTGAGGATGCAACATAGAGTTTGTAAATACTTAGAAGGAGAAGTTATGCTAAGCAAAATACTGTGAAAGAAAAGTGTAGGTTGGTGTAATACAATGTGCATATGAGATGAAAGTATGGGCGTGTCTTGGAGGAGAAGACAGAGAGAGTAATTTAGGTTAGGAGACATGTTGAATTAGAGGCAATGATATTTAGTGGATGGGATGAGATGGAATTTTAGTTGTGTCCTAAGTTTAAAACGAGTTGTCTCTCATTGGTAGGGGAACACTTTCCCAGAGTTTTAGACTCACTGAAGCAGTGATCTGTACAATGGACTGTAATTTTGAGGGAGTGCAATATCATAGAAGAGTGGTAATGTTTTCTGAAGTTGTATGAGGAAGGCTGTTTAATTCATTTAGCTGTTAGGACAGAAAAGGTCTGGTTGACTAGATGTTTGAATAGGTGGGATTCTATAAGAAGATAAACAATTTGTTGAAAAGGGTGCCATTTTGCTCTTTTGAGTGTTTTGCAGTGCTGTTCGTTTTTATTGGGCCTGGGTAATAAATCCACTAATTGTACTGGCTACTGCTTCAATGTATGTGAAGTTTGTTTTTGATGATGAGGTTACGGGGAGGAGTACAGGTTGAACAGTAGAATGCCTTTGCCTAGGGCTTTTCTGGAGATTTCATTGGCTCAGAATACGAGGGGGTTGTCCTTTTTTCTTGTGCAGGGAAGGTGGAGAGAGTGATGTTATGGGAGAGGTCAAATCACATGCCAATATATTTAAAAGAGGGACTATTTTCTGTGGGGATGGACACAGACATGTAAAGAGTTTTCTTTTTCTAAGTTTCTGTTTGGTGTCAGACAGCATATTTTTGGTTTTGTTTGCAATGCGAAAGAGTTTTTTTGTTGAAGATCCCATGGAGAAGACTAAGAAATCTACTGGCCCTAATAGTATATATTTAGTACTTCTAGAAACATACTGGAAAGTTTCACTAATGATAATTTATCTATCACTCTCACACATTTCACTCATCTGGGGTTGTGAAACTTAAAAGAAAAACAAATGCTTTCATTTTATGTTTAAATACTGAGCATGGGGGGGCCACCTTAAAGGATTTACATTTCAAGTATTAATTCAAAATACTAATAAACACGAGTATGAAAATCTAGAAGATATGAAATATGACAGAAAAAGCATTATAGCTAAAGATATATAGTATGTCATATAGTTCTCGTATATCCCTTCACTGAATGGTATATAGAATGTCATACAGTGAAAGGATACAAAGAGGAGTGATTAGTAACTTTTTTATAAAGCAGAGTTTTTTTCTGTTGGCAAAATTGGTAATGCAAAATTAAGTGTCTTGTATATAAATAATGATCCTAGCAGTCCTTGCAGGTCTCTTGAGAAAGCAAAAAGCCAAGGTATAGTGGTGAGATAGATTAACATTACACCAGGGAGCTGATTACACATAATATCCTGTATGCCACAGCATTCAGATACAGTCAGCAAGTATTAGCATGCCCATCCCAGGAGGATGGTGGAAGAACTGGTTACAGCAGGAGGCAGGAAATGTAGTACCTGTTGAGTTTATGTTGGCTTAAAGTGGTCCCCAGGGCACCTTTAGCTCTGTGTTCATGTAACAGTATGTGCAGTTTGACAGAGATTCTTGGATGCAATGCATTTGAGGGCTATTATGGGGACTAAAGTCAAAACATATTATGCTTACCACTGAAAAATGCTCAGTTTGCTTACTAGGTTCCCTCTAACTGCCACCTTATGTAAAGGCCAGGCAGGTTTTTGTAGTGAAAATTAGGACTGCATTAATAAGGTCATTGTAGAATGTTCTGTTCTATGAGGCTATCCTGTGAATTGTTGGGGCTGGGGAACCATGCAGAAGAAAATAACACTGGCAAAAAAGTTAAGTTTGTAAAGCAAGTTTATAACGAAAGATATTAACAAAATGATTATTTGAAACATATTTCTTTCCCTTTTATTAAAAAATTGCTTTACAAAACTGGGATACATAGAGACACCCTTTGCAATACAATTGACTTGGAAATAATGCTGTCCAGCACAGACATAAAATCTCTTCTCAGTGCCAAATAAGAATTCCAGTAGTCACTTCTGCAAAAAAAGGTCACATAGGAATATTTAAAATGTTTTAGGTTTGGTTAACATGAACATTTTCAAATCTAAATCTTTGACAGTCAGAGTAGCATAGCAGCAAGCAAACACACACTTTGTGTATAAATTCTATGCCAACAAAGCAAATGAAATATCACAAGTAATCTCAAAACCCTGACATACAAAGACTGTCAAACTTCTTATTTGTGTGTTATTTTAGTGTGTGAACTGGTCCAAGGACCCTTTTCAGATACATCACAGGCAACAAACAAATACAAATGTGTAGAATATAATCATTTATGTACTAATCAGGCTAACCTCTTACCATAATTCCAACTGGACTCTGCTCTTCCATAATCTCTAATCATCCCTTAACTCCTACTACTACCATATCTACTAATCAATATATTAACAAAACGACTATAGTACTTCTGACTTTAACTAATCAAACACCCTGTATCCCACCCTAGTACTATAACATATGCACCTCATTCATCAGACAAGTCTTATGCCATGAACTAATTTATTCTACCTCATAGTGAACTACTAGTAGGTTAGTTATTACCTTTTCGTACCAAGATTTCCTAATCACTTATATCATTATATTATTACTTTTGCTAGTTTAACATTGCATAGTCCATTACAACAATTGAACTGCTATATGTAAGTGTTCCACTTGTAAATGTCTTTGGTAATGTTTCATCTTGTAAAATCTCTTGTATGTGGAGCTTTTCTCCCTGGGCCTCTGTTGAAAATGAGTATCTACCCAATCAGACCTTCCCAGTAAACAAATATAAAATAAAATAAATAATAAACAAATACATAAATAATCAGTTACACATGGATGTTACAAAGGGCATTTCATATCAAATACAGTATGTTGTAAAGTAAATGGCACTTGTAGTAAATACAGGGCCGGATTCACAAAGGCTTGCACGGAGTCTAAGAGTAGTGTAAGACGGCAGGCAGGCAATATGTCTGCCGAGCGATTCAGCAATAGCTGGCAGGGGCGTGCATGAGAGCTTCTAAAGCTACTCTTGCACGGACAGTGTTATGGTATGCAAATTATCTCATTTGCTGCTGAAAGCTATACAAAAGAGGGAAATCTGCGATCCAGGAAACACTAACCTGTCCGTGGAAGAGTAGTGTTATTTGCAGAAATGTACTCCGTTGGTAACGGAGTACCGTTCTGCAAATAGCTAAATGGAGCTATGACAGCTCCAAATAAAAGATGCATCTAGTTGAGGAAGCATTCCAAATGCCAAATATAAGGCCATTGGCATTTGCAAATGTTGTAAATCCTTAAAATCAAATTTTTTTTCCCCTGATTGCCGATGTTTAAGCGTAGCGCAGCGGCACGCAAATGTGCTGCTCTTTAAATAAAATGAAAAAAAGTGAAAAATAGCCAGAAATGGGCATTTTCACTAAAAAGCTTGTTCTGCCATGCAGGTGAATGGCAGGCTGAAAACAACATGGCCACTGAGTAGTGGTTGCTAAGGGGGAGGGAAGCTCAGTGTGAGAGATGTGATCAAGCATTAGTAAGCAATCCTATGCAAATGAGGATAAGGATAGTGAATTCCAATTTTCCCCGGCATGTGAGCCATGTCCCTTGAGTGTAAGTGTAGGAGTACGGGAGTAGTAGAGTAGAAGATAGGTGACATCATGAGAGGGTATGTCTGAAAGACTGTAAGCTGATTGGAGCACAGTGGCTTGATTTTGCCCTTAGTTGCTCAGGATTGCAAGAGGTGTGTCTGCAGTTGTCCTAGCTGAAAACAAGAAACCAAAGGTGTACGCCGTGGATATATCTGAAATTTCTTGCAAACGGGCACACAGCATGTGCAGGCGTGTACACACGTGTGCGCTTCTTTGCGCAGCACTGCCCCTTGTGGAAACAGAAAGGGAAAAAGGAAGGAAAAGAAGTAGTAGGTAGTTAACCAAGGAGAACTAGCAGAGCTGCCAGGTGAAATATATCAGAATCAGCCAATTACACAGGCAGTAGACTAGCCCAGCCCAGCACTTTAAACTCTGCAAACAGCAGTCTACCCTGTTTGTTCCCAAGAACTCTGCAACACTGCAGTATACAAAGAGTGAAAACTTAAAAAGCTTAAGTCAGACAAAATGTTAGGGGCTGCTATTGCTATCATAAACCAACATGTACAAGGTGCTGAGGGTGGTGATGTTGTGAATGCTGCTGAGCAACCCACAGTGAGGAGACGGAGAAGAGTGTACAGACCCAGGGTAACCTACCAGGGGCTACATGAGCTGGAGATAGTGGAGTGCTATGGAGTGGACAGAGACCTCCTGCAGCAAATTGTTGAGCCGTGCCGGCCACGCCTCACACACAGAACCAACAGAGGGGAACCCATCCCAGTGGATACCAAGGTATGTGTTGGCCTACAAATACTAGCTACAGGTACCTTCCAGAGACCAACTGGTGATATGATGGGGGTTTCACAGGCATCAGCATCCAGGGTACTGCACCAGTTCCTGGATGCCATGTCAGCACATGTTGCTGAGCACGTATATTTCCCCAATTCCAGTGAGGCATTGGCCAGCAATATGCGTCTTTTCCACCAAATAGCAGAATACCCTGAGGTAGTGGGTGCAATAGACTGCACGCACATACACATCAAAGCACCACCCGGTGAGCGGGGTAGGGTCTACATCAACCGCAAGGGCTTCCCCTCCATCAACTGCCAGGTCATGTGCGATGCCCAGGGCATAATAATGAATGTGTGTGCTGGCTGCCCTGGAAGCTATCACAATTCCCACATATGGCATCTGACGCAGCTGTACCAGAGATTTGCCAATAGTGACATCCCTGACGGTCACCTAGTGGGGGATGCTGGATACGCACTGGAGCCATGGCTGATGACACCCATCAGAAATGCACACATACCCAAACAAGAACTCCATAATGAGGCACACGCACAAACAAGAAACATAATTGAGCATGTGTTTGGGATGCTCAAGACACAGTTCCGGTGCCTGGACGCATCTGGTGGAGCCTTGCAGTACTCACCAACTACATGTACCCAAATTGTCATGGTATGTGCCATGCTATACAGTATGATCCTGTGAAAATAGCTGCAGCAGGAACAGCATGGGGCAGGGCCAAACAGCCCCCCACCATTGCCAAGGCCTGCACAGGCACAGCATGACTCGGAGAAGGAACAACCTGAGCCTGCCCCAGTAGGCAGAAGGAGGCGTGCCCAGTATTCCTTGGCCTTGGCAAAGAGGCAACGCACAGCACATACACTGACTCAGCAGGAACCCTGGAAATGACACCTCTCTCTGACTCACACATACAATAAAAGGGATGCCTAACTTGACACTACCTGTTTTCAAACATGTATAGGGAGTGTACTATGTGTATCCGACATAGGCAGCCCTGCAGCACCACCTGAGGCATGATTGCCCTATTTTAAGCAATATAAAGCAGTGCTAAGCACATTTTACCACTACTTAGCATATTTAAGCACAATTACGCAGGGCTGCACACCGCACAAACTAGCGCAACGTCAGGCAATGTTGGCCAACGGTGGGCAACGTTGGGCAATGTTGGGCAAAGTCAGGCAAAGTCGAGCAAAGTCGGGTAAACACGCTCACACCTGCTTTACTGTTCCTTAACCAGTCAGGTCTGCCCAGCAGGAAAATAAAAAGTAGTGACAGGGCTCGAACTCAGGATACTGTGCACTATAGTCACAGTACTGAACCACTAAGCCATGACAGCATTTCACTGGCACAGACACAGCAGGACAATTGTAGACTAACGCAAACACAAACAAATGCTGTATCATGCCCTCTGAACTTCCCCCCAGGCCTATGCAGACAGATAACAGCAGGCCAGGCAGTGTGATGTGGGTTGGGTAGTCTATGAAGTCACAAACTAATATAAGTGAAATTGGAAGCTAAGATCTGTAGTACAGTAGTATGCCTCAAGCCAGTACGATAGGCAACAGTACAGACGGAAATGGAGTACCTGACATAGCAGTGCAGGCCTAGCAAATGTGCATAAGTGTCAGGTGAACCCCTCATCCTATTTACACCCACAGTAACAATCAGGTGTGCCCCCTGGGTAGAAATGTACAAATAATGGCTGTCCCCCCTGTATGTAGAAATGTTGATAAGTCTATGCAAAGTGACTCATGGAAGCCCTGCAGGCATATCGTGCTTCCTGTCGATGTACACCACAAAGGTGAGCCCTGAAGTAAAAAACAACTTGATTTTTCACACACATATAGTATATATGTCCATACTGGGCATTCTCACACACTTAAACAAATTTAGCAAATTTCAGTCAGCAACATACTGAAAGGTCATGCTGGGCATGCTCACACACTTGGGCCATGTATGAGTATAGCAGTGGGCCACACATATCTGGCAGTTGCATATGTTTTACCCCAGGAACCTCTCACTATTCACCAATCCTGCCTTGTGCACACAGTTATATGAAAACAGACACATATAACATATTGGAACCCTGTCATAATCAAACTATGTACCACAAGTACTTAAGTTGTTCACAGAAAGTGAAAAAGCAAAGAAGATTGATAAACCTCCAATCAGTATCATGAATAAACAATGTGCACTCCAAACATTATCCAGTCCATGTTCTGGCAAAATAATCTGTGAAGGAGTCCATAGAGAACCATGACGCTTCCTTCCGCTATGTCATAAACAGCAATGTACACTCATATATGTCCTGAGTCAGTGCAAACTGTAAATGACTGACATTGCCAACATCCTGTCAGACAGGCTCATACATACATAGCCCCCTCTCACTGACAAAAGCCCCTATCATCATACCTGGAGATTGTGAAAGCACAGATATCACATATAGAATGGGTAAACAACTCCTTCCAAACCTGAAAACATGGCATCTATGGGATTATATTGTTTCCCTAGCTGTGTCATAAGGGAACTCCAGAACAAACAGACCCTGCACCTGAACAGTCTGTTGAGCCTCACCCTCTGTACAGGATATGAAACTGTTGAATGTGTTACAGCAACGTTTGGCACACTCCACAAGTGTTGGTGCACAACAGACCATGGGAACTATTGTCTTATAAGCCTATTAAGCCTGATCTGCAAGGCCATGGAGTCCATCATGATGGAACTCATAAACAGAGCTATTGGGAGCCTACAAACACCCAACCCTACCAATTTTGGTTTGGTCAAGGGCAGATCATGGTTCCCAAACCTGCTAGACTGTTTTCAAGTCAGTCACCCAGGACATACATCAATGAAATGAGCTACACACGTCCCAGATAGACCTTGAAAAGCCCTTTTCCAACATCCTAGACACATGTTGTATCCACAAAATCAACAACCTGTGCATAAATATGTATGTCATCTGATGGATTGCCAACTGGGGCACAAATAGATCACACAAGGTAAGAATTGTGGTCTACTGTTCAAGCTGGTAACAACTGCTGTCCCCCATGGCTCAGTCCTGGGACCCCTCCTGTCTGGTGTATACTTTTCAGAAATACAGTCAAACACACGAGGGCTATGTTTAGCAAAGTTTGTGGATGACTGCAAAAAAGTTGTCATAATCGATGTTTGGGACAACAGAGACATCCTTAAAAAGGGTCTCAGTCAGACAGGTGTGGTGTCAAAATTATGGCCTCGAGCTACAGTCATACAAATACCACATAGGTGCCAACACCCTAAATATGGAGGTGATAATAAGGGATCTATGGACACATGTGGATAGTCATCTCCACTTCCAGAAACACATTCACAAAGTGGTCAGACAATCATGCTATGTGTTCTCACAAACTGCCAAGGTCTTTGCATGTAGGTCAAAGGAGGTTCCTGATGCTCATCAGTCATCAGACCCATCAGAGAGTACCACAACACACTTGCGATGAATCTGACTAGGCACCTGCAGCAGCTGGAAAGACCACTGAAGTACCTCAACAAGAGGATTACTGGCCTCAAACAGTTGCCCCATGCAACAAGACTGAATTTAACTCAATCTGTACTCTGTTGCATACTGTCTACTCAGGAGATCTCTGCCCAACAGACAGGTCCATGTCATGGCAACACTCAGATCTGCTCTGAGTTACAGCTCAATGGCACTAAATATACAGACCCAACTGATATTGCCAACATCCTGGCAGATAGGATCAGTGCTAACTTTACCCCCCTCTCACCCATGAAAGAGCACATCTCTATAACGGAAGACTGAAAAGTTGCTGTCATCATAGCTGCACAGGTAAAAAACACTCTCCAAAGCCAGTATCACAGCATCCATGGGACCAGATAACTTCCCAGGCTGTGTTCTACACAAACTACAGAATGAACAGGCTCCACACTGACGTACCATGTTCAGTCATAGCCTCACCTCAGGCTTTGTGCCTGCAGAATGGCGCACAGCGACGGTTATACCACTACACAAGAGTGGAGACACCACGGACCCCAGGAACTAGAGCCTCATTAGCCTGATGGGCCTGCTCTGCAAGGCCATGGAATGTATCATCATACAACTTATAAAAAAGACATTGGTAATCTCCAAACTCTGGACCACAACCATGTTGGGTTTGTAAAATGCAGATCATGTCTCCTAAACCTGATAGACGATATTGATGTCGTCACCAGAACCGTAGACAAGGGTAAGGTGGTTCGCACAGCCTATGTAGATCTTGCCACAGCTTTCAACACCATCCCCCACTCTGGAATTATAGATAAACCCACTAAACTAGGTATAAATTGCTATGTCACAAGATGGGTTGCCAACTGGCTCACTGACAGAACACACACTGTGAAAGTAGCAGACTCCAAGTATGACTTTGGACCAGTGACGACTGCAGTACCACAGGGTTCAGTCCTGGGTCCTGTCCTGTTTTGTATCTACTTCCCTGAAGTAAACTTTAACATGGAAGGTCTGTGGCTAATGAAGTTTCCAGATGACTACAAACTAGGAGCCATAATTGTAAATACTAAAGATGTGGACATCCTACAAAAGGGCCTCACTGAGACAGATGCCTGGTGTCAAAGCCATGGTCTCAAGCTCAATACCAATAAGTGCACTGTTATCCCCTTTGGTAAAAACTCTGTAGCCATGAACTACAACATAGGCGGTAGTATACTTAACACTGAAAGTGTGATAAGAGACCTTGGGTCACAGGTGGACAGTGGACACACCTGTGATAATCACATCCCCACAGTAGTCAGGAAATCCTTCTATGTGGCACACCTCATCACAAAAGGTGTCTTATGCAGACTAGAAGAGGACATTGTTCCCCTCTACTCATCACTCACTAGATCCATAATAGAGTACAATGCCTCTTTTGCTATGTACCTCACAAGACATCTACAACAACTGGAAAGCCTGCAGAAATACCTCACAAAGAGCATTACTGGCCTGAAATACATGCCATACACAGACTGTCTCAAAATGCTCCAGCTGTACTCTCTCGCATATCACCTACTCAGAGGTGATCTCTGCCTAACATACAAAGCTATGTCAAACACAGAGCTGTTGGACATGCTCCACGTAAAACACTCACAATCCCTCTGATCTTCGGCCCCAAAACCCAGAGTGAAATACAAAAGGAAGGGGTGATCCATTTACCTTATGGATACCCACACCTTCAGGTTAGTGGCACAGCATGAAGCCTTGGAGACCATGCAAGTGCAACTAACATTGGGCAAAGCTGCTTATCAGATTGTAGCCTGCTACAGATCACCTACCTTGTTTCAGGAACCTCACTCAGTATTCCTGAGAACAGTGGAAAATATAAAGGTCCTATCAAACACCATTATATGAGGAGATTACAACTACCCAAACATTGAGTGGGAGAATTACTCATGTACAACGTCCTTTGTCCAATGTTTCCTACAGTTTAAAAACTCAAACGCCCTGGAACAGCTGGTCACCATGCCAACTAGAGGTGACAACATACTGGACCTGATCATCACCAACATGGGGTAGCAGTGTTCCACAACAGAGATAAACCCCTTACTGGTAATATCAGATCATAAAGTAATCACACTGGACATAAACACCACCCCCCAGTCAAGGAAACCACTGTGAAGACATTTTCAAAAGCAAACTGCACACTTCCCAAGACCAAAGTGGAAAGTTCCAAAGCCCCCTTGCTATAGGATAATGCTATACAATCTGCTGAATCATTTACAAGTGCATTCTATGAGCATCTACAGGTTTACATGGATCGAGACATCCCAAATAAAACCAAGATGCACTCCTCCAAAAATAAGAAACCAATCTGGTGGTCGTCGCCCATAAATAAGCTATACAACAGAAGGAGGAAACGAACACATGATAGAGCAAACTTCACAAAAGGAAAGGCATCACTGATCATTATTAGGAAGAAACAATGATCGCTCATAAAATAATTCAAGGACAGTTTCTAAAGACAAATTGCCAAGGAATGCAAGAATAACAACCACAAAGCCTTCGTTAGCTATACCAAACATTTAGGTGGCAACTCTCAAATATGCTGTCAGCTACTGCAAAATGGCAAAAAATACACTGAACCAACTTACATTGCCCACATCCTGGGGGGCAAGTTCAGTGCAAACCCCCCCATCACCCCCAAAAGGGCCTGTGTCCATCCCAGAAGAATGCAGAGCCCCAGACTTCATGGACATGCAGGTAAAAACAGCCCTCTCCAAAGCTAAGAACACAGCATTAATGGGACTGGATGGTGTCCCAGGCTGCGACTTACACCAGCCCCAAAAGGAACTACACCCTCACCTACATTCACTGTCCAGACTCAACCTTACCACAGGCTATGTACCCAAAGAATGGCATACAGCAACAGTCATCCAGCTCCACAAAGGGGGTGCCACAACAGAACCAGGAAACCATTGCCCTACAGGCCTACTCAGCCTGGTCTGCAAAGCTATGGAGCAAATTATCATGGAACCCATAAACAGAGGCATTGGGGACCTCCAGTCACTGGACTCTACCCAACTTGGCTTTGATAAAGTCAGATCCTGCCTCCTAAACCTAGTTGACTTATTTGAAACAGTTACCAAGGACATAGATGGAGGTAAAAGTAGTCCACACAGCCCAACTGGACCTCACTAACGCCTTTCGACACCATTCCCCACTCTGGCATCATGGACAAGCTTACCAGCTTGAACATTAACAGCTATGTCACAGGATGGGTGGCCAACTGGCTCACAGATCAAACACACATGTTCAGAGTTGCGGGTGCCATGTCCGCATCTAAACCAGTCACAAATGGCATCCCACAGGTCTTGGTCCTGGGACCTCACCTGTTCAGTATATACTGCTCAGAGGTACAGGCAAGCACGGGAGGAGTATGGCTGAACAAGTTTGCAGATGATTGCTAACTGTGGTCCATAATCGACTCTACGGCTGACACAGACATCCTCCAGAAGGGTCTTACAGAGACAGATACCTGGTGTCAAAACAATGCCCTCAAGCAGAATACCAAAGAATGCATAGTCATCCCCTATGGATAAAACAAAGTGCACACAAATTACCACATAGGTGGTAATCCAGTATGTACGGAGAATGTAATTATGGCCCTGGGGACTCAGCTAGATAGTAAACTCTCCTTTGATGATCACATTGCCAAAGTGTTTAGAAATTCCTTCTATGTAGCCCACCTAATGTAACCCACTTTGTCTAGTCCGATGATGTCACCATCCTACAAATATACCTGTGGAAAGGAGAACTCCCAGTAATGTGTATAGTGTGTCGTGTAAATGCATACTGCTGTAGTATCATAAAGTAGTTAGGTAGGGATTTGAATCCTGTATTTGACAACTGTATGAGTGTGTGTGTGTGTGTGTGTGTGTGTGTGTGTGTGTGTGTGTGTGTGTGTGTGTGTGTGTGTGTATCTCCTTGTAGAGGAGCAACCTTTTTGAAGACTACTACAACACCTTAAAAGTGGTATACTTATCTTTGTCAAGTCTGATGATGTCACCATCCTACAAATATACCTGTGGAAAAGAGAACTCTCAGTAATGTGTATAGCATGTCGTGTTAATGCGTACTCCTCTAATGTCCTAAAATAGTTAGGTAGGGGTTTGAATCCTGCACTTGCCAACTGTATGTGAGTGTGTGTGTGTGTGTGTGTGTGTGTGTGTGTGTGTGTGTGTGTGTGTCTCCTTAGAGAGAAGCAACCTTTTTGAAGACTACTGAAACACCTTAAAAGTGGTATACTCATCTTTGTCAAGTCTGATGATGTCACCATCCTACAAATATACCTATGGAAAGAAGAACTCCCAGTCATGTGTATAACACGTTGTGTTAATGTGTACTGCTCTAGTGTCATAACCTAGTTAGGTAGGGATTCGAATCCTGCACTTGGTGAGTGTGTGCGTGTGCTCTATGTGTGTCAATGTTTTGTGGGTTTTGCTTTTACTACTGTATGACATATCACAATGACAACAGTATGTGCATTGCATGTCAGGTAGCTGTGTGGCAAATACATATACGTACATGTGTCCTCAATTATTTCATAGGTGGGAACCCTGCTTTCTCCATGAACACATCTGTTATCTTTGCCGCTTTCCAGACCTTAGGTCACATATGTATGCTTTTGACAAACTCAGCCACTGCAGTGATCCCTGGCCTAGGTCATCCATGTCACACACACTCATTATGGTTTCTATTGAATAGTGTGAGTGAGGGTTTATGCCTGAGGTATATTTCAGACCTGTTCAAATGCAGCAAAGTCTGTCAATGATGGCTATTCATTATAGGTGTACAACAACCTTTGTGGATATGCATGCAGACCCCTTACTGCTTATGTGATTCACCGAGGGATTTCAAAATACCTTTGGAAATGTGATTACCAAAGGAGAGATGACGTAACACTTGGCTGTATGTACACATCGGTACCTGTTCAACATGTTGGGGGCTACTACCTATGTGGTACTGTGGGGATACTATGTTTTGTAAAGGTGGATGACTATGCTTTAGTTGGCTTATAGCTTTACAGCATGGGTTTGACAACAGGTATCTGTCTGTATGATACCCTTGTGGAGGATGAGTGTGTCATCTGGAGAATGCATTATAGGCCACAGTATGCATTTCCAGATGTGGACAGACATATCCCTGCTGTGTTTGCTTGTACCTAAGAGAGCTATATGCCAAACAGGAGTGGTCCCAGGAATGGGTGCAGGTGAATACCACTGGTTACTGGCATAGTATAGTACCTGAAGGATCCAAATGTTACTGTGTGTCCTACATCTGTGTGTCAGTTGTCAAGACATCATCTAACGAGTGTTTATGGTCAGGCTGTTGAGGTTATGTATACTACCAGAATGCAAACCAATGACAGATAGTAACAGTATCACCCACAGCACAGTGTCAAACCATGCCATACACACATGTGTACCCAAGTTCCAAAATGTATGTAGTACAATGCATACTGGCCACCAACAGAAACTATGGAGTGTTAACACTGTGTAATACAGGGCATGTCACCCTGCCCATATGTCCACTATGCACGTACATGCAGACAGTGCACCTCCACCATGTTCACAAATGTACACCTGCAAATCTGTGCTGCACACATCCCACACGTACTGTCCACTCTCTAACACATGCTGCCAATACTACACACATCAGCCAAGTGGCAAGTAGGCAGACAATACACTATTGGAATTAACACTGGTGTAAACAATACTGCATTGACAATCATAGCTTTAATGCATCATGTCTGCTCAGCTACACCTTCAAGGATATCATTACACTTTACTGCTGACAACATGCTAACATTGCTATACTGCTATAAAGTCACCCTGTGCATCAGCACCATGTTAGCCTGTTCCTGCATCAATGTTACAGATGACTGGAGGTGGCACAGGTTTCATCATATGCACAGGGTGTGTTGTTGGTTTGCCAGAGGCCTACATTGAGCCATACAATCGACATGTATGTGTGTGTGTGTGTGTGTGTGTGTGTGTGTGTGTGTGTGTGTGTGTGTGTGTGAGGGCCAAGAGTACTGGTATGGGTCAATGTTGATGTAATATGTGCGGGTATATGTTAGCCCTAGGTGTCTGGTTTATGTGTGTGTCTGCATGCACACAGTTCCACCATGTGGCTGCCATATATGGGGATTTGTGGGACAGCCACAGACAGTACCTGCCAGGCTTTACAGATCACCGTCTCTGGCCACGGATATGATACCTGTGCCTGGCAGGGGTGCTACTGACAGTATCAGGTACTAAGCCAGACTGGGTACTATCCTCAGAGGTAGACATATGTACACTGGACCCAGGTCCCTGCTGGGACTGGCCAGAGCCACGTGCACGTGGTCTTCTAGGACGGTCTATGGACAGCCCACCCCCAACATTGCTGGGGCTGTTACTGGCACTACGAGAGCGGCTGTGACTTGAGGGACATCTGCGGTGACTGCCAGCTGCTGATGTTGCTGGCATACATCCACGTCGATGTCTCAACCATCCCGCACTGTCCTGACACATGGACATGGCATTGCGGAGGACATCTAATGTCTCACCCCAACGTCTATCAGTGAACTCAGTGTAATTATGGATGGCACCTGCTAGGTCACGGATACTGTCATTTAAAGCAGTGTTATGTGCCCTCTGTGCCCTTAGCCCCTGTCTGGTGTACTGTTCCATATGTGCCTGTGCCTCCATGACAGCCTGGAACATGCGTGAGGTTGTATGACCTGTGGCATGTCTGCCAGGGGCATGATGACCAGCAGTGCTCTGATGAAAACCCCTGGTCATCTGCCTATGTGGTACCGTTCCAGACATCTGAGTATGGCTGCTGTGTCCAGATGCATGTGCCATAGATACCACACTGTCCTGGTCATTGCTGACTGTACACTGTCCCTCAGCTAAGGGCATTGGTGATGATGGATGTATTGGCAGTATGATGTGTGCATGGATGGAGTGGACACTTGTGTACTGTCAATTGTTGGCCCAACGACAGACCCTGGCAAACATGTCTGTGCCTCAACACACCTATCCTTATTATCACTATTTGTGTCAGTGACATCAGGTTCCCTGCTGCAGTGAACCAGCCAAACCTCAGCACCTGTGAGAGGAAGATAGGAAACACACTTTACAACCTGTACATGATGTCAGAACACATGCACACATTAACACATGAACACATGCACACATGCACACATGAACACATGCACACATGAACACATGAACAGATGCACACATGCACACATGCACACATGAACACATGCACACATGCACACAAATACATTCCTCACTAAAGCAGACACACACACACACACACACACACACACACACACACACACACACACACACACACACACACACACACACACTACCAGCAATCCAGAGCATACTCAATAGCGGTTGATGGTGCAGTAAAGTATCACAAGCCAAACAGTCATATCACACGTGTCAGCATGCAGGATGTGTGTTGCTCAACAGCATGCAGTTCGAGTGTAGACAGTCCTTGCTAATAACAGTATACATGGCTTTGATGCATGTGTGTTCTTGTTCAGTGATTGGCCTCACCCTGGAACACAATGTGTACATGGACACAACATTGCTGTGCAAGTATTACAAGCTCTTCAATGTGCTGTGCACCATCACTCACAGGTATACATACCATGGCTAGATGTGTATCTGTGTGTCACATAGATATCCATTACTGATTAGAGCGTCTGTGTCTTTAGCAGATAATTGTGGACACAGGTTTAGCTCATGCATGCTATGTATACACACAGGATGAGTGGTGCGTGTATACCTGATGGAATACCATTGCTCAACATAGCCATTGTACAGTAGTTATGGTGAGTGTAGAAAATATTGTGGACATGCCAGTGCCAGCCATGACATGGCATGCTACAACACAACTGCAACATCAAACATCACACATACCCAATGTGTGTCATGTGACCTATACACTCAATAGCATTACAAGACATATATGTGTCACTTTGTGCAAATGGTGATTGCTATGCATATTGTATATAGGTGCATATGTTTGCACACACACAACATTGAGGTGTATAGCAAAGAATGCTATGTGTAGTACTGTGGTTACTGTAACTGGATGGGGTGTAGTACCATGAGCCATCATCATGCAGCATCATGTGGTCACTCAAGGCTACTAATGTGTGCCAGACCGGCACCTATCATGCTGTACCTGAACTGCAGTACCATGGCTACATTCACCATTTCACAGCCAGTTGTTACATGGGTTTGTAAGGTGCCCAATAGGGAGCATTGCCTAACATAAATGTGTTGTGTGTTGAAGAGTGTCACACTGCCCCATGATAGGCCTCTACCCCTCAGGTATATTATGTGTGCTGTGTGGATGACATTTGGGATACTGGAGTGTGACCTTACAGCGGGTGTCTGAATATGCCATGTGTAGGATATTAACATGTACTGCGTATGACAAAGTTGTGTATGTTGTCTGCATGTGCATCGACTCTGCCTATCCAATGTCCACTACAGTGTAGCCACAATTGTTTGGGATGCTCTGTGTATTGCATGTGTTTGAGGCAGCTACTCACGTTACTGAGATGTGCATAGTCTCACAGCAAGCATGCACAGCATGCATTATGCATAGGTGTGTTACATGTGTACATGGCCTACACCTCACCTATGACATGCACATTTTATTTGCAATATTAAATGTAGAACACACTCACCAGCATGGGTCTGCTGCCTTGCTGTCACACCAGAGGGACCTACAAGGATATGAGACAGTTTGTCAGTGGCAACAACTGTGGCATTGCTACTGTGGGTTTGCAATCTTACATTAGTACAATGGTTGACAGTCACAAGGCCTACAGATCATGTTCCAAATTATCAGTATTGCATAACACCAGGATCCACATCTTCTAACTACACAGTACACATCTCACATATGCATGATCTACCAATAGAGATAACAGTAGTCTACAGATATGCCATGTTACCTGCATGCTCTGTGTGAACTTGCTGGGTGGCTCCGGCCTCCATGATGATACATGTCTGCTGTTGTTCTTATTGGCCAAGAGCCACCAGGCTCAGGAGCAGTTCCTCCACTCTGGTGAGGGGGGGATGGATGGTAAAATCCACCACCTGTAGCAAGCTGTTGTCCACAGACATCAGACGCATGCTGCCGGACATGTCTAAATAAATCACTGCAGTGATGGCGTACCTTCTCATATGTCCGGTTATGCATGCCTATGTCCATGTGGACAACATCTTGCCACAGTGCAGTCCACTCATGCTGTCCTGGCTATTTCTTGAGAAAAACAGTGTGTAGTGCTGAACCAGACTGGTTGTTATGACGTCATCCTCAGCAGGACTATAGGTTGGGTTGTGATGGTGGGCCATGAATCCTGGAAGACAATGAAACAATATGTGTGAGGAAGTCATGTGGCATTAACATTCTACAGTACAGATATCACTGAACTGCCATAAATAGCAACCTATTGTCTGTCAGAGGATACACACTTTCAATATCACATATCAGTGCTCAACCCACAACTGCCTGACATTGCCTGGCACGCTCTATATATTAAACCATGTTCTGCACAGCAACAAAGAGAAACCACTATGTAAGACTATACAACAGTACATGGCACACTGTATGTGACACAATGCACCACCTAGCCACAGGAGGTATATATCAAGCTAATGCATAAAGAAATATGTCATCCATTGCAATGATTGTAAAGTCCAGTTACAGTATTACCAGTATACCACAATAGTTGTTAATGGCAAACCCCTGCCTAAAATATGTGCACATTCGTGAATATAGGTGGCATACTGCTGTACTAGACTATACATGTTGCTAGATATGCACTTATATCCTGTAACACACATATGACTGAGGGCATGTTACAGGCATACCCACACACACATCAGACATACATACAAGACACAAAGGTATGGCAACCCAGATGAGCTTTACGTGTGTACCATACCATACTGTGTGTCAGTACTTAGAAAACCTTATGCCTGAGGTATGTAATCTGTGAGGACTACAGGGAACACACAAAACAGTGCTTCCAAGCAATGTGGACATACACCATACTGTGCTGTTTAGGCCTACAGCTTCAGGTGGTACTACAGTTCATACAGGATTTGGATTCACCAGCAGTACCAATCAATAAGCATACATGTACTGCTTTAGCCTCCAATGGCACACCCCAGTTAACACCAAGGGACTACGTCAGACTGTATGCCGTACTGCTTTTTCTGCCTAGCAATAGCATACACATCTTTTGCTGGGATCAGAGCTAGGACACAAAATACCATGACAGAAACAGTTTCCCACTAAGCTTTCCCACATATACACAACTGTGACACATTCACCAACAAATTCACCATCATACTCAGTCAACCTCACATAGCAATTATTGCAACAAGTACATGTAGGTGTGTGTTGGTTCATGGGTAGGTAATAGGCTATTGGCCCTAGGGCCTATAGAAGCCTAGCCAGACGGTACCCTGGCCTTTGACACCCAAGTAATTTAATTTCATGTGCCACTGTCAAGCAGAGCCACAGAGGTGATTCCCAGGGTGTATTTCCTATCTCCCATCCAATCATCAAGATTATTCATGACGAGTGCTACTGAGGAGCTTTGTTTGCTATTGATAGATAGTTTGTTCCAGAGTATGGGATGTCTCTGAGATAGGAATCTATCCCTCTAGCATGTTATGTTTATTGAGGTGACAAGGTTTATATCCCTAGAGGGTGTAGCTCATAGGGATTGTGATCTGTTTACGTGGAGCATGTCCAACAGCTCTGGGTTTGACATAGCTTTGTATGTTAGGCAGAGGTCACCTCTGTGTAGGTGGTATGCGACACAGTCTAGCTGTGGTTTTGTGAGATGGTCTGCATAGGGCATCTGTTTGAGGCCAGTAATACTCTTTGTGAGGTATGTCTGTGGCCTTTCCAGTTGCTGTAGATGTCTTGTGAGGTACATACCAAAAGGGGCATTGTACTCTATAACGGGTTTTGTGAGTGATGAGTAGAGGGGAACACTGACCTCTTTTTCCCTGGATGACACACCTTTTGTGATGAGGTGTGCCACGTAGACAGATTGCATGACTAGTGTGGCACTGTGATTATCAAAGGGGAGACTACTGTCCACCTGTGTTCTATGGTCTCTTATCACACTTTCGGTGTTAAGTCGACTACCACCTATGTGGTAGTTCATGGGTACAGAGTTTTTACCAAAAAAGATGCCAATGCATTTTTGACATTGAGCTTGAGGCCATGGCTTTGTAACCAGGCATCTGTCACAGTAAATATGACTCTGTCTCTCTCTCTCTCTCTCTCTATATATATATATATATATATATATATATATATATATATATATATATATATATATATACACACATACATATAAACATCCATTGGTGTACATATAGATATACATATAGGCACATATACAGTCCACCTTTCATGGTGGGAATATCAATTATGCGAAGGATGTGAGGTATACAGTTATGTAATAATATTGCACAGTCTTGTGCGAAATGCATTGAAGGTGTTCTCAGCCCATGTAGCTTTAGCAGGCCTCACTGGCTGCAACACTGCAGACCTAACAAATCACACCCACAGCGTTTAACCACCACATGTCATATACCAGCACTGTATGCTGTCTTGTTTGCCACACAATACAACCTACATACAAATATGCACATAACAACCTTCACCAACATATATATGACCACCCTTCACAAACAGTTGCAGTATGTCCCTTGCTCTGTGCACATGTACAGATGCTAATATATCTGACACAGATATATCTCTCTGTATGTGTGTGCCATACACACACAAGGTCCACACTGTTGTAAGTCCCTGGACCTCACGGCTGACCTGTTGGGCCTTGCTGCAACATGAATAGGTGTCACATGTGAGCACACAGTAATATTAGAGGGTGTATATAT
Organism: Protopterus annectens; assembly: GCF_019279795.1. Taxonomy (NCBI): domain Eukaryota; kingdom Metazoa; phylum Chordata; order Ceratodontiformes; family Protopteridae; genus Protopterus; species Protopterus annectens. The sequence goes on along the minus strand of NC_056739.1, from coordinate 373,313,419 downwards.
AGCTGCAAATGCTAGATTAGCATACTAGCCTGGTACAGCAGTTGCCAATGCTAAGCTACACATTAATATGACTATCATGCATGTGTTACTCTGTCACATCCATGTTTATAAAGCTATATGCGCTTCTCCCCCAAACAGCCATTGTCCACACTACTGTACAGAACACAGATAACATGGATCAGATGTTTGAAATTTAATGCTGAGCTATATATGTCACAGTTATGTCCCACTGCACACAGCTACACACTGATTTGTCCATGGCAGTAGTTATGCAGGGCGTCTGTGCATAGATACGTACTGCTGCCACATATGGATGTTTCAAAGTATGTAGAGTACTCTTCAAAAAAACATCTACTACATGCCAATAAATACATATCTGTTACATACCTTTCCTTTGTATGTGTTGGTAGTATTACTTTCCGTGTGTTTTTGGCTTTTTTTTTCTGTTGATGTGTGTGTGTGTGTGTCTCTCTCTCTCTCTCTCTGTCTCTGTCTCTCAATATCTGCAATGGAATGATTGTGTGTGTGGGCAGCAAGTACAGCCTGCTTTTAAAGGTATCTGCACATGTGCATGTGATGGCCTCTGCACCAATTGGTGGCCACCATTTGGTAATTGCATGCAGCCTGTTGTGTGGTAATTGCAGTACTCACTGTCATAGCAACCCAATGCTATAAATTGCTATGTCAGGTAAGCATAGCCCTTTCAGCTTTCCAAAGTGGGGCCCATGCTTGTTTGCTGTGGACACCATTGTTTAAGTCAGAAGGTTGGTATAGTTCTTATATCTGAAACTAGGGGTGTAGCCAGTGATTTAAATGTTGTACTCAGACCTGACTGTTGCCACTTCCAGTACACAGTTGTCAGTGTAGAATTGTACTCACCCCTACAAATGCTAACACAAGATAATTAACTGCCATACAAAAGTAGTTATTGAGATGTATTCATTTGGCACATGAACTGTTTGTGAACTGCTATACTGTGAATATTAATGTACTCACTTCTGCACATTTTGTGCTTTTTTATTGTTGACATTAGCACAGGATGCTCAAGAAAACTGGACAATTCCAGTACTGAGTATGCCTACCTACATCCTTGGCAGACCCTGAACACACAGGTATATTGTACATTTGGGTGGGGATGCAGACATACAGAGAGCATTATGTATTATTGTGTGAATGTTATCTTGCTGGATTTAAAGGGCTGCTGAGTACCTGTTAGTTTAGCAAGGCAAGTAGTCTGTCTGCATAGCTCCCAACTGTGGACCTATCCAGATGATAGCCAGACGTTAGGCTGTTATTCTCTGTCTGTGCAACGCACACGTCTTTTCAGCACTGGTACAATGGCATTGTTACAGTTGTTTGCTACCAGTACATGGCTACATCCTTTGGTATTTCAGTGTTGTACTCCTACATAAGGGTATGCTTGTGGAACTCCTTCCACAGCTATTTGCACAGTGTGTAACAGCAGAAAAGCTGATATGCCTGTGTGTTTCTGCCTCGGCCAGGCCTCTGAAACACTCAGGTACATATTTGAACAGAGTGAGGTAAAGGTAGGTAAAAGTGAGGTACACCTTCAAAATATTAGAGACAGTAAGTGGAGACTTCAGGAGAACCAGTGCATATGGATTACTACACCTTTTCTGAAGTACAAGCGGTGTCTAACTCCTACATATTGTCATTATTCATTAGGTGTAATACCCCACCTTTCTGCATAATGTCAGTACTTTTCAGGGGATTCAGAGGGACACAGCTAACATATGTTTCAAAATCAGGGACATCCCTGAAATGTAGTCACAGTTGGGATGTATGTCCTCTGCCCTAATCAGATATGCCACTGTTTGTCCTGCTATGATACTGTGTGGGGGTTATAATGTGCTGCTGCAACATCATTTACTGCTAGAATGGCTGGTTCTCTTCAGGATTTTGGGCTTTCAGGATTTTGAATTTTCGGGATTTTGGTCTCAGGATTTTGGGCTTCGGGATTATGAGCTTTCAGGATTCTGTAGTGGACCCATATATATATATATATATATATATATATATATATATATATATATATAAAATACATAGGCCATTTCAATGGTTTTTACTAAAATTTCAATGATAAATGTCAGGAATTCTTTTCATATACAGATTTCCAACAGAAAATAAAAAGGGGAGTGGTGGGACTCGAACCAGGAATGACTCCTCTTTGTGCGAAGGTGCTACCACTATGCTATTGCTATTTTGCTTTATTTGCATATACATTTCTTATTATCCTCTTCGATGTCTTGACTGCTAACTGTAGCTAAGCAATGGGCAAACCCATGCAAACACGTGCAAATACGGGCAGCTATATCGGGAATAATAAAAAAAAAAAAAAAAAAAAAGTTTTACATTTTATAATTGTACTGGGGTTTAGAATGTGGGGGAGTGTAGTGTTGGGTATGTACACATTTGAGTGGACTTGCTCATGTCAGCTGACATTTCCCAATTGAGAGACTTGCAGGGGCGTGGATTTTTGGACTGCTCGGCAGTCTGACACGCCCCCTGCACTCGTGCATGCTCCGTGTTAGTCTTTGAGTTGAGGCAGCGTGCCCTCATTAATATGCATGGTGCGCTGCCATCTTACTCTTAGACTGGCTTTTCCATGTAAGACTACTTTAGTCTTACACGGAGGATTTGTGAATCCTGGGGACAGAGTTATTTAATTACATTCAATATTTAATTTTTGCAGCACAACCTTTTGTCATGTTTTCTGTTTCAGTAAGGCATGTAGAAGGTTTAAGTTCACAATTTTGAAATATGCTAGCTGCAAAAACAATGGAATAATGCTTCTTCCAAAATAATGGCAAAAACTTTACTTTTTTGCAGCCTGTATATACATAGCAACACACAGCTTCAGTGACAGTCATATTTTGTGTGGACTAATATTGTCGACTACAGGTGTACTTAGGTGACTGACGAACAGCATGACTAAAGATTAAGTATCTATTTTGCTACAAACACTATCTTTGATAATGAAATCAAAGGAAAGATATTAATGTACATCCCCTTTGATCTCAGTACAAAAATCAGTGCTGTCATGAAAACTACATTATTTTTATGGCAAGTCAAGTTATTACATGCCTTATAAATATACCTCTTAGTGCAAGAAACCTTGACAAAGTCTGCAGTAATAATAATATTGCTCTTATTAACTTAGAAAGTTGCTAGAAAAACAGGTTTGGGTTAGCATGCATTTTTCTGAAGGATATGAAGTCTGAAAGCCAAATGAATATCATTATTTAATTACTTCAATCCTCAGTGATTTGCCAGAAGACCACAAATTTTATGAGAAACAGAACAAAAATATGAGGTAAAATTCTGGACATTCTGTGAAAATCTGGACAGTTGAGAGGTATGCTTATAATAAGCATCACCGATTAACATTTAAGATAATTCCCAATTTATGCCCCATCTGTACTAAAACCCTTAACCTTTCTTATATATTTTCCAATGTATAATCACAATACATTACTGCTAATTAAATGCATTTGTTTTTCTAAGCAGCTCCCACTGGCCTGAGCCCATTGTTTCACATGACATGTTTTCTTCATTACAGTTCTTACTCCCCCTGCTTTAAATTCATCATGATTACAACAGTAGGGTGCAAATAAGCCTTATTTCAAAGTTCTGTTTGCAAATACCCATTCCATGGATTGAAGCTCATACAGAACTTGCATTGACGTTTTAGGCTAACTTGGCAGTGTGGCTCAAAGGATTAGTGCTATAGGCTTACTTGGCGGTGTGCCTCTGATGGTTTCTGCACCTCTTCACAACCAATTCCCTCTTATTACCTGCCTCTCAACCAGGAATTGTGCAGCAACTCCATCATAAATATTAAAAACATTTCCACATTAATCCTTTAAAGCATCAAGCAGTCCACTGTACGTAGTAATATGGTGCTCAGCAAACATTAAAGTAGAAGCAACATTTCACTGTCTTGCAGGCAATGATTGTTTTCTGGCAAGACAATACTGAAATGGCTGGGAAAAGTTTGTCTGCAATATGCTGGGGGATAATAGAGAAGCAAAACTGTTAAGGATTCATCAGAAAATAGATTCTTCAAGTACAGGATGCCAATTCAAACTCATTACTCCAGAATTCCAATCTGAAGGTTATAATTTGGAAATCTAAAATTCAAAGCAAGAGCGCTGTCATTTCTTTCACAAACCAGTACTGTAAGTTTATACTGTATAGACTGGGCCAGCTACACTTGGGTCCCTTGGTTTCTCATTTTTTTCTAGAGAAATACTTCAAGATAGAAGAAGAATGTACGATGCTTAGTTTTAGACACAAATGTTGGCACTGATACCCACTATGCCATGTTTTGCATCTTAAGATTATTAAACATACATTTCATACTAAAATATTACAACTCCCCTTGTTTAGAGCAGGGCTGAAACTGAATCTGCTGTTTTTAATTTAGCAATGATTGCAACTATATAATTTGTCTGATACCTTAACTGAAGCAGAGTTTATAGAAAGTAATTATGGTACTGGACTAGTATAAAACAAATCAAGTTTACAAAGAAGTTAACACTTGCTTTACTGCTAATTTCTTTTGTTGCATAATTCTCATAATCTTTCTTAATCATTATTAAGGAATTCTGAAATATTTAAAACATACCAAGGTTTTAGAATTTATCATGTGTTTCTATGTTTTGTCCCTTCAGTTCTACTGGCTTTTGTAAGAAGCTAAGATTCCTGTTCTTATTTAGTGCCCTGCTTATTTGTATTATACACAGCAACTGTCCATATGTGTGTTGCAGTTTATGTATCAGTTTAATGTAAGCTTTTCTAATTTTGCAAGGATCAAAGCATTATAAATTTTTTTTATATATAATAGTTATCTAGACATATCACTAGCCAAAAATGCATAACCAACAAGATGTGCAGAGCCCCTGTCTTTAATGTGAGTTCTTTTCCCTGTCATAGTAACTAGTACTATGGTATAGTAGTTTAATAAATGAACTATGGATGACTGTTTCCCCTCTATACCTGGGATTAATTCTTATGGTTTCTGCTGTGGTACGGCGGTAGCGTTGTTACCTCACAGTAAGAGGTTCTCCCGTTCGATTCTTAGCTTGGCCTAGGACTGCCTTCTGTGTGGGTAGCGTTCAAAAGACATCCGTGCTTAAATGGGTGTGCCTTCTTTGAAGGTTGGATGAGCTGGCACCTTGGTATTTTGTAAAAATCTACTGCCAATCATTAGCGGACTGGAGTTCTGCTGTGGTGACCCCTTACCGGGAAAAGCCGAAAGACAAACAACAACCTGGGATTAATTCTTATTCTATCTCCTTCATACTCTGTATATCTAAATTTATCAATTACTCAGCATCGATAGTCAGACATGACGTTGATAAATGACTGACATAATTGGTTAAAGAGATAAAATGTGAAACAACTGCCTCTTCAAGACTCAGGGTTGTTTCCAATCTTATTTGCTTTCAACACTGTATATCTAAGTGGTTTCCTTCAGAAGATTTCTTTTCATCCTTTGAAACAGTTTCTATAGATTAGTATTCCTAATTGATTGACAAAGATTACTCTTAGAAGTAAGAAACTACTTTTTTTTTGCAGTAGGGTTTCATTTTCGGTCATCTGCCCTTCCACACATTACATGATAATGAATACTTAGACAAACTGTAACCATGTTCTTACAAATGCAGGAACACCATCCTTGCGAAACCAGAAGTAAACACAGGAGATGTTTGTTTCACTTGATTCATTAAGGCAATAGTACAATTGTAATACTAATAACTCATTGCGAGTATTCATCTACGATTCCTCATTTGTTAATGATTATGATGGGATGCTAAAGTTACAGCTAAAATGGCACAAACATGGAAATATACTGTCCTTATCAAATGTCACATTTTGTGTAGTTCAATGGAGTAAGTGAACAGAACTTTACATTTCCAGTTCTTTACAAGCTTAACTCTTAAACATGGTACTAGAAGAAAACAAAGAATGCCATTAGCAAATAAAGTTGCATCATGTTTTAGTTTAATGTGGACCACAATAACAAATTCATTTTTGTCTATTTGCTTGTTTAGTAACTTTATTCAGAATTGTGTAACAGCAGTCTACAGACATCTGTAACAACAGTCTCCTGGCAGACACCCATAGCAACAGTCTCCTAGCAGACACCTGTAACAGCAGTTACCTGGCAGACACCTGTAACAGCAGTTCATAGTTTCATAGGTTGGTACTAGGCTATCCGCCCTAGGGCCTATACAAGCCTAGCCATAACAATTCACTGGATATTTCTTCCCACAATATTTGCAGTTGCCTGGCAGACACCTGTAAAAACAATCTCCTGGCAGACATCCATAACAACAGCCTCCTGGCAGACACCCGTAGCAAGAGTCTCCTGGCAGACACCCATAACAACAGTCTCCTGGCAGATACTGGTAACAGCAGTCGCCTGGTAGACACCTTTAAAGGCACTTGCCTGGCACCTGTAACTGTGAAGTAGTCAGTAGCACTTTACCGTGATTGTCATTATTAACTTAGGTTCTTCAAGATTCTTTGATTTTTTTTAAGTTACTTCAATTACATTGTAGGTTTTGGAAGCATGTTGATTGAATTTTTACAATAACTAGAGTATATAAATTGTTTCTTGGTGTTCTTCTTGTGCATACGAGCTTGATACTAGTCAGTTTAAGAATACTTGGGTGTGATTACTAATGTCAGAAGGTAACCCAGACCTGCCATATCTTGATAGTTTAATACATGTGGCTTTCATATCCTGTGCAGTATACAAGTGCATATATAGGTAGCACAGTTTAAAAAACTATTGCCCTTTAAAATTAATTTTTGCTTATATGGATTCCACTGCCCCATTATTTCCTTTCCCTTTTCCCTTTGCCCTGTTCCTTCCCTTCTACCTTTTTGCTGCAATCCAAAACCAAAGCAATCAACACCCAGCATTGACAAATACTTGTTATTTTCTGGTATGGCAAAACAAATGTTATAGGGTGGGGTCAATAACAGTTACGCAGTTGAAACCTGAAAGGAACAGTCACATTATTTTAAATATACATAGCCTCTTTGGGTCTGATTATCTGGTCTCATTAAATATGCTTTGAAGCAGCAGTTGTAAATATTTAATTGCATTAACAGGTAAAGATTTTATTTAACAAGTACATGAACAGCTTTTTATATCTGTTGATGTTAAAGCCATGCAAGTTTTGGTTGAATAAGATGATGTGTACATCAGTTCTTACCCAGTGATGTTTTTACATTATACAAAAGGTTATATCTAGCTTTTGCAGTGCCAGCCCTTTTCACTGCTACGTTTTGTTTTTTTATTCTTCACACTATTGCGAGACTGCTGTTTCTTGCAGGACAAGCAGTTGTACTTCCTCTTGCTCTGTATTTTCCATGCGGCATAACCATAGCTTTACATGACATCAGCAAAAAGAGGCCACAGACTCATAGTGGACTTGGTGAAGGAGGGTGGAGGACAGTGGACATAAATAATGTGGTGACTCTTCAAGATGATGGCCAGATTGTTTGCTTGGTATGCAGTGTTTCTATTGTAATTAAAAAAATACAAATTCCTGCAGTTGTATTATATTCATAACCTACTTGTTAGACTGTTGTCATTTTTAACTAAAAGCAGTCTCCTGACACATGGTTGGCATAATGGTTATGGTGTTTACCTCACAGGCACAAGAGACAGACTGACTCTCACATTTGAGGGAAATTGGCCAGGCTTAAAATGACCCACAAGGACAGCTAGCCTAGTACTTACATACAAAACTATGTTACAAATATAAAGATACATTTTCAGTTCATATAAATAGCAATGAGCAAACTACATGTTGTATATTGTCATGGAACTGATCTTGTCATGTTTCAAAGGATTCACAGCTCTGTATTTAAAGATTCAGTTAACAGAATAGATGATTGTATAAAAATTAAATGAATTATAATCCATAACAAAACTTCAGGCTGTTGGGTAAATCAGAATTTTACCACAAATAAGTCCAAAAACACATGCTCTAGGTACTCCAGAACTATGGTAAGAGGTTTATCAAAACACAAAGACAAAGTAAAAACAACAGATTTTCATATCTTACTACCCAGTGTATGTTTTTCAAATTAATTACAACGTGGAACTTAATACTGAAAATAAAGGCAGTCCTCATATAAATTGAGTTATGAAACCTTATACTGAGATGTATATTAAATGAGATGAGAGAATGCTGAGGCAAGAGAAAGTAAAGAAGTGTTGACCTGGTTTAAACCTTTTGTTAAAAGTATAATAATGTAGGAAACTATTAAGCAGTCTGGAACCCCAAGTCACAGGAGAAGAATAAAATGAAGTGTAAAGGAGAGCTATAGCTGTTGTGAAGACAGATAAAGCTCATATAATCGGAAGAAGGCAAATACAATTTACACGACCTACTCTGTACTACAATAGTGAATCAAAGAAACCAATGGCCACTGGAAGGATTAAATAAGGGATGTCATACTGATCTGAAGGGTCATGAAGACTTGTTTTATACATTCTTTATTTTTTTTCTGGTGGCATTAAACCTGTGGGGAGAAACAATGAACTGGGGGGCAGAGATGGGTCGATACAGCAGTAGAAGTAGAGGCAGTCAGAGGTGGTAGCAGGGCAATAAGGCTTGGTCTACATTTTCATCAGGGTTGTCACATGGGCTGGACTGCTTGTGGCATAATCGATCAGACATGCATTCTGTTACACTATTACTAGGGTATTACCTATGGACTAAAGATGTGTAACACTTCTTCCATTGCTCAAGGTTAAGATTAATTATGTAGTGCTAAGCCTGACAGCCATCCTGGATAATGCCACAGAAAGTATTCTGAGAGTTGCACTGTACGTCAGGCTAGAAAAGAGTTAATCATTGAGAATTAGAACGGGTTTTTACACAGCTTATGAAGTGAAGCACATGCAACCTACCACCAGGACTAGGTCACTTCTGAGTGGCATAAAATGCGCATGTACATGTGATACATCTGTACTTCAGCAAAATGGTACACTGAGTCATAGCATGCCATTGGGGAAGTCAGAGTTTAGATGTGAGACAAAAAATAGCACAGTGACAATCCAGGGACCAGAATGGCAAATTGGAGCTATCCAGTGAAAAAAGTTCCTATAGTTGAATCTCTTATAATAGGGTGCATATGTGTATTTTTATTGCTATCTGTGTGAGTGCTACAACCACATAACAGGGCAGTATGCATCCATAGGAAGAAGGCACCAAATTAATTGGAGCAGTAGGAGACACAGACTACTCAAGGGAAGGATTTAGTGTTTGTTCACTATACATTACATAGCAAGGAGGTCAGCTAAGGAGTAAAGTCTTGAGTCATAAGCAATGAGTGCCATGGTAACTCCTGGGTCATATGGACCAAAAGGATCATAATGTTTCCTGCCCTAAGTTTTACAAGTGGCTACAATTGATCCTCACTTGGGGAAACTGGCAGAATTAAGTGGTGCAAGACAGATAAAGCTTCTCTAATGAAATGTCAAAGGCCTTTATACAAACATTTAAGTGGCTTGCGACATAAAAGATATAACAGTAAAATGCACAAGTATGATATGCTTTCAGGAGACTCAGCTGTCTGCATCCACAGCTAAGTGAAAGTTTTCAAGATGAAAAGGGTGATATGTGGGTGCCTAAAGCAAGACTCTCTTAAAGGGCATTGTTATGCTATTATTCAGAATTTAGGGGTGGGGAAAGTGTGAGTTAAGGAGGATATGGGGAGGACGATGAGTACTGCTTATGGATACTAATAATTTAGGCTGTCTGATAAGCTTCTAAGCTACTTCTTCAATTTTAAATATAATACTGGGGCTGGATGTTATACTGATCTGAAGGGTCATTTGCCCTCTGCTGCTTGTCAACCATCAGATTCTTGGTTAACTGGCCCATCTGCTACCTGAGGTGAGAGCCGAATGACAGCTACTGTCATACAGACAACTGGCCCATCTGTTTCCTAAACACTGGGGTGAGAACTGACTGATAGGTACTGTCATGCAGACAATCATAAGTTTTTTTGGCTCTAATCTCTCAGTCCATGCTCAATAATGCTCCTAGGATTTATCATGCAGTGGACATCAGTGAAGGCAATGTTACCCACTTCCATGAGTAATGTAACCCCTCAGGACAATCCCTTGAAACCAGAGCTACTCTTGTGTCATTTGGGATTAAAGTACTCAAATTCCTTTACCCAGGCTGCATGAACATATGTACCAAAGATCTATTTAAGAAAAACTAACCATGAGATATGTAACCACATCACTGTGCCTGACATAGCAATAAACAGTCTTTGGCAATTAAAATTAATGTATACTCACTAAATACAGAGGCCATAATAAACAAGGCAGTGCCCATACTGAAGGACAGCCCCACCAAGAACTTTACGCAGTTGGTAAACCAGAAATGTCACAATTTGTTCCAACATTCATTATTCATATTCTTATGGCATATTCCATTCTGCCCTAGGAAATGCCTCTGAAAACAACAATTTCATTTTCAATATCCCATTCTTTACACAGAGTTAATACCTGTATCAGGACTGTATCTATTAGTCACTGGTGTTTATTGCCACTCCCCTGCTTTTCTGTATTCTGATGGACTGTGTTCTACCACACCCTTCACTACTGGTACTCTAACAAAATGCTGGCTTCTAACTGAGCACACTAAAACAAAAACATGTTTGATGGACAAAAAATACCCTAACATCTAAATCTTTTATGTGCTTATCTTTTAATTAACTTTAGCTGCTTTATGAAGTGCATTCTTCATGGCAATACTGCCTAACTTAAGGAAGCATGTTTTTGGAGTCATTTGCTTTCAGAACAGCAATCAGACTGCATCTCATTAACCATTAATGCAGTTCTTAAGTAATGATTTGTCATGAATGATTAACACAACAAAATACAAAGTCATTAAAAAAAGATGTATTAAGTCACTGAGTCAGTGAAAATGCATGTGTTAATTCTTTTGTAAATATTTGCTCTTTTAGCAGTCATGAACAGAACGCATTGATTATGCCTTGTTTAAATCTCACTATCTTATGGCAGTGAACCACTCAACATTATAAACATGCTGTTATGTGACCCTTTTCATAATGATGAGTAAAATATCTGTTCCATCTTATAGCAATGCAGCTTCAAGAAAGTGATGTTTGACATGCTTGATTTTTTTGTGTGTGTGTATGTGTTTGGACCTTCACATGTGGAGAAAAACATCCTGTTTTCAAATGTTTAGCTAATTATTTGCAAGTTTCACATCTGGATACTTTGTTTCCCTATATTTCCATTCATATTTGGCCATTTGCTCAAAATCACACAATATTTCATGCTGTATATCGAAATAGGTGTCATGTATTCTGTTTAGCATTTCTGATCCTAACACTATGGAAACAATCATATTTTATCGTAGAAGAACAGGTTTTGTGCTTTATATATTTCATCACAGACATTTAAAGCCTATGATACTGAATGAGTTTTTCCCTCTGGCTAGCACTCTCATTCTGTGCTTTTTTAAAGCTGCGTTAAAGTTTGTTTTGCAGAGTGGTGTTTTGTTTTTGTTTCAGTGTTTATCTTGTTACTGTAAACTATGTATTAATATGGGCAAATGAATGTGTGAAGTATTGACTGAAGGCATGGACTTGGAAGTGCAGCTGCAATATTTATCTCTGCTCCTGCATTGTACATTGTATCACTGCACTAATTTTTATGAAAGCAGGTGCTACTGCTCTTGGGGCACCTTATTGTACTGTTACATTTAGAAATCTATTTCTGCTGTTCTTTGGAAGCTGAACACAGCAAAATCCAGAAATGTACATAGCTGAGAATAAGCAAGCAAGACACTGTATCACTATATTTTTATTGTTTGCATATCAATGAATTGCTTGCCAGCCCTGTATCTAGAAACACATCACAATTAAAATATACACTATGATGTTAAAAACATTAGCAATAAAATAAATTCACTGGACACACAGTCTCTATTTATGGGCAAACTAGGAATAATATCTAATTAAAGGGTTTGATCAGAGTTGCACAGTAGATAAATGGAGGCTGTGGGAATCAAACTCTACAGAATCTAGGATCACATATTCCTTAAAGCTGTGTGTCAAACTACCATATAAATGTATCACATATAACAGTGACTCTCACAGACATTAAAGTCAAGCAGCAGACATTTATACTGCTACACAGTGGATTAAACTAACTTTCTTGTTCATCCCCGGATTCAGCAAGCAGCCGTGCAGGAATAAGTTATTCCTGCACAGCAGGGACTGTTCCTGTTCAGCACAGTAGCGCGCCATGCATATGTATGAAGGCATGCTGCCGTGCTGTAAAATGGACACAGTTCTATGTACGAGCTCAGGGGGTGTGTCTGAGAGCAGAGCTCTCACAATACACATGCCCCCTGCACTCCAGAATTGCCTTTAGGCAATTTAAAATAAGCGAGAATGCTCGTATCTCGCCCAAGCTGTCAGGATAAGAAATCTGGTCAAAGCCATAAGGGACAATTGTCCCTACCAAGGCAAAAGTAGAAAGAATAACACACTTAGCACAAGCACATAGCGCACACCTCCCAACCCGTCAGAGTAAGGAATGTGGACAAAGCCAAATGGGACAATCGTCCCACAAAGCAGAAAGTTGATAGAATAACAGGTTCAGCATTAGCAGGAATATTCTGAGGGGTACAAATAAAAAAAAACACAACAAGTAATTTTTTTTTAATAAATGCGATACAGTTTAAGTGTAGCTGCGCGGTTGTGCCTGTTGATTAGCTATGCTTAGCCCAGCTTGAACAGCACAAGAAGTTAAACAGCAAGAGACATCCAACTTAAACAGTACTGCAGTAATGTAGTGGTTAGAGCATATGCTTTGTAAGTAGCCATTCATGGTTCGATCCTCACTGTTAACAATTTATGTTTTACATGTGAAAGCAGTACATAAACATGTTTTTTTTATAATTAGCTACTAAATAACATATATTTGTTAACCAAAGTACTGTAGTAGGTCCAGATGTGAGGTGTCAGTTTAATAAAGTTGTGAAACCCCCATATAAACATAAGTGCCCCATACAGTATAGTCACACGTGACTAAATGTAATGAAAGCACATTGGGGGATGTCAGGGACAGTAAACAAATTTATAATATGTAATGAATGATGACTCAATCCCATACAGCAGATAGTCTATAAAATAAAAAATAAGCAATGCTAAGCATTGCACAGCTCTGCATACCAGGTGTAAGCATTGTGTAAATATGACTGCTAAGCAGTAAGTAGTCCAGCTAAGTGGATTTGCCCATTGGTAAGCAGTGCTGAAACACTGCCAACCTTAGCTAAGCAGGTTTGCCAGTAGCTTAGCTTAGCTCAGCATATTCAAAACCGTCCAATCACAGCAAAGGGTGGGAAATCAGCCATATTTAAAACCTGCAGGCAGGAATACAGCTCATAACTAGTTGCAACTTCCCACTGTAGGCAGTATGGCAGATGTTGGCAAGGGCATGCACTTTCGGGTGCAGCGCTGGGGCATACAGGAGCCCAAGGTCATGGTAGGACTCCTGGTAAATAACCATGATGAGATACCGCTGCAGGGCCAGTATCAGGGCTCCCAATATAAAGCGGAAGCCTGGAACCATCTCGCCCATGATCTCACCAGTGCCACTGGTATCCCTCAGACTGGTGAGCAGGTCCGGCACCACTATGCCAATTTAAAGTGGAGAAAGAGGGAGCTCTTGGACGAGTGGGTCCAAGAGCAAGGCAGAGAGGTGATGTCCCAGCAGTGTGTAAGTATCCATATCAATAACTGTTTATCAAAGTCCAGCCTGTGTATGTGATGGATAGGTATGGCTAAATATATCTCTATTCCATTTACAGCTGCAGCTGAGTGGGCTGTGAATCAGGAAGCCCATGTCAGTAGGCTACAAAGGCTGCATTGCGAGGCTGGTGAGTAACAATCCTGCTTGTAGTAGTCATACCAAATAAATATAAAGTAGTAGAACATCACCTGGCAGTATAAAAACTGTGTATGGGTTGTACTGAATAAACCAGACAATATGACAGTAATCCAAGAGAGACTTAGACAGAAAACAATGAAGGAACAAACAGCAGTTTCTAAATAGCTCACGCTGATGAAACTCTAATTGTTGTATTTTAGCACACACAGCCATGGTTCAAATCTTGGGAGTGGTAGTAAGCTGTATGCATAATCATACCTCTCAACTGTACAGATTTTCACAGAATGTCCAGATAATTGGCTCATATTTTTGGCCTGTTCCTCTGTCTCCCTGGCAAATCACTGGTATGATCTCAGAATTGCAGTCACTAAATAATGACATACATTTGATTTTCAGACCTCAAATCCTTCAGAAAATGCATATTAAAACATATCCTGTTACTCTAGCAACTCTCCAAGTTTATGAGCAATATTCAAAATATGTCCCTATTTATACCCCCATATTGTCAAGCTTTGTCCAGAGAGTGTGCATTAAGAGATTGAGAGGTATGTGCATAATATTAACTAGGACTATGGGAATATGTGTAGAAACAGTCATGTAGTGTTAACAACCATTCCCTTGACAGGTCTACCAGGTAAGAGATGTAGAATTTAGCTATAAGACAGTTGAAGTATACACAGTGTACAAATATACCACTGCCCAAACCAAGGCCATAGGGTATTGTAATAATACCTGTAGAGTAATGATTAGAGCATTGATCATTAAAGCTGTGAGTACTGCACGGATATATAAGTTGTTAATTGACATCTCCCCCCCACACACACAATATCTGCAACAATAATCTAAATACACAAATCAGTGGGTATGTTTACACCAAACCTACTGTTGGGACAAATGTCCTATTGTTCAACAAATACTGAAATGTGTTTCTATTAATGTTCCATGTTGGAATACTATCATTGGGGGCCTGTTGCTATCAATGTAACCTGCATGTCATTGTAATGGCCACTGTGGTTCCATATATGCATGTGTTCTGTTTGCTATGCAACTGTTCCAAATCTGGTGTTCTGGGTTAATGGGAATATCTATGCATGCTGTTATAACTAATCCTGGATTGTGTTGACTATTCCTAACTCACATATGTTCTAAAACTGCAACACCATAGCACGTTTGGGAAGGCCGGTCCCAGCAGACCCACCTCTCCCACCTCATCTAGCTGTGACACCAGGCCCCAGCAAGTCTGGGACCCACCCTGGGACCTCCTCATCCGCTGGTCCTGCAATTGCCTCAGGGGATGGGCTCGTCCCCCCGGGAGCAGGTGCAGACAGGATCCTGTCAACCGAAATCAGGTCCAGGAATTGGTGTGTAGCAAGCTCCGAAGGAAGTTTGGAGATCTGCTACACCAGCTTGATGGCTGTGTGGTGCATTTAGAGGGTCAGCCTGCCCCTCCTACTCAGCCCCCAGCACAGCCACCTTCGGGAACGTATAGGTGCAGTGGTGACTGCCCATGGTTGGGGACCTCAGTCCCAATCTTTCCATTTGGGGGCTCATGGGTTTCCAATTTCCAAATACCCCTCCCTGTCCAAGGTGTTTACCCCCCACATGTGTCATATACAGACCCTGTATGCTGTCTTGTCTGTCTTGTCTGTCTTCCTACCCAACCTACCTCCCAAAATATACCTACTATCCTTCCCCAACATCTCACTCTCACCTTAAAAGAAAAAAAAGGCAATCTGTTCCCTCCAAAAAATTTCGCCCCATACATAGCTGTCCATTTCGCACACATCTCCACTGGGCACATGTTATCTGGTCTAACTGGCTTCACAACACATTATTGTTGTCCTCACCCCTCTCTCAGGGGTTTGAGTGTCCAAATATACTTCCAAATTCAGTATATATGCACAACTGTTGCTGTAGAAGAAATGGACAGCTATGGACCTTCCCTACACCCAACCTGCACATCCCTAGCTACTTTCCCTATGTCTTTCCCACTTTTTGCCCTGTTTTTCACCACTTTCATATCACCGCTTTTTTCTTTTCTTTTAAAGAAATTAGCGTGGGGGTAAGCAGGAGTAAGCACTTTCAAGCAGCAGTAAGTGGGTTTAAGCCTGTTTGCATGGCGCTAAGCAATGCCTACACAGATTAAGCACTTTTCAGGCTGTCTGTAAGCCTATTTAACCGGAAGTTAGCATTACTTACCACCATGCAAACCCACTTACAACTGCTTAAAAGTGCCTTAATCACTTTGTATCCAACAGCCCTTGTTCTGTCCAGCAACAAAATAATCAGCCCCTGCAAGTCTCAAACCCAGGATCCTACACACCATAGGCGCAGCAAGTTACCACTAAGCCATTTCAGCTGTAGACATGTGTTATGTTTTCTCAAACATATCATGCGACAAAGTCATTCAACAGTAGGGAAAAAAAAAATATATATATATATATATATATATATATATATATATATATATACACACACACACATATATATATATATATATATATATATATATATATATATATATATGTAGACATACATGTATATATATATATATATATATATATATATATATATATGTGTGTGTGTGTGTGTGTGTGTGTGTGTATTGCATTCGGACATCGAATCCACACTCTGAGCCTCTCACTGCAAAACATCTGACCAAAGGCACTGTAAATTGGATTGAAGGGGCCCAAAATAGGGATCTCTTGTAATTATTGCCGTTATCCCTTTCTCCATAGCTGAACTGATCTGTCTTGCAACAAGATAACCAGCATTTGCAAGTCTTGAACCCAGGGCCTTGCACAACATAGCCTCAACAAGTTACCAGTAGGCCATCTCAGCTAAAAGATGTTAGGATGATTTCTCTAACATATCATGCAGAACAGTCAGTCTACCATAGGGAATGTACAATGTGGAAGCACTAAACATTCTAATGATACACATACACACACACACATATATACATACACACACACACACACACACACACACACACATATATAAAGAGAGTATATATAGAGGGTGCACAGCATATCAAACAGACATTATTCCTACAGTTGCCACCTTTTCAAATGGCCAGTGTCTGATTCTTTCCTTCAAACGAGAATTATTGCATGAAATATATACCCACACATAATGCAAAGGACACAACAACACTCAGTTTGCATACATATAAATGTTTATTTGTGTACTATTTCAGTTCTTTATGCCATTTCTTATAGCATTTTAGGTGTCTGAAACTACATAACTGATTAATGCAACTCTCAAAGAAAACATATGACACAGTAATCTGCAAAACATAACATACTTTGCTGTCTAGGCTAAAGCCTTCAAGTAGTACAACAGTGAAAAACACACTTGCCTTGAAGATGAGAATCAATCAACACTTAATTACAGATGTAGTTCAACAGCCTCCAGTTACACTCTGTACTCAAATCCCTAGGGGGAAAGTATCAGTTGTCACAATGTAAATGTATCTGTTACATAACAATGCTTAACTTACAATGTCACTATCACACTGACAAACAGAACTGTGTGCAAGACAGTAAGGTCTAGCCCACCACTGTTCCCATGGTGAAACATATGAAAATGTACAGCCATATACCTTAATGTTTCCTATTAGTGATATCCCTCACATGTTGTAACAGCCTAGGTTAAAAACATTTAATACCCCTTCCCTATAAAATGTCTTACAAGGGCATATCACAGTGTTCCCCATACACTGACCTCCAAATTGCACAGGGTCACACATGTTTTGTCCAGCTGTAGCCCTCATATATATAGACTCTACCCTACAACTTGTGTGAGAGTCCACAACATCACTGGAATGATAGCAGGAATGTCACCACTAAATAATGATAAACCATTAACTATCAGCCTTCTACTGCATGACATCTGGACAAAGTCTGGTATATAGGTGGAGGTATTGCCGTTATACACTGTGAAAGTTGCCAGTGTTACAGGATTGGTTGCAACATACCCTTACTCAGGAATATGAAGTCAGAAACACAAATTGATGTTGCCATGTACTGATAACAGTCAACGGAGAGAATGCCACTGATATGTCAGGGATAAGACCTGTGTGAGGAACAGACAAAAAATAACAGCCAGTCTTCTGGCCATCATGTGGATAGGCCCACAGTTGAGAGCTATGCAGACAGACTGCATTCCATGCAAAACTAGCATGTACACACAAACCATGTAAAACTAGCAGTATTCAATGCATATAACAGCACTACTCACACACTGTCCCTAGGTCTGGAATCCTATACAAACATGTAGTTGGCCTGTATGCACAAGCCCTGTTGTAAGAGGTATAGCTACCTGCTGTCTGAAACACTGCTGCCCACACACAGGAAGGATGTCTTCCATACAGGAAAGGTAAAGGGACAATGCCCACACTGTCACTGCATATAACAAAAATAAAATGTATACTGCTACTGATTGCTGCATTGCCATGACACTGTTATGGGTACTATAGTAGGCATGCTTTTCACATAGTAATCAGAGAAGTGTACAACTGTGTTATGACCCACTGTCCATGCCTACCATTAACAGCTATATCAACACCCATATACACTGGATATCAAAGTGTACACACCCCTGTTGAAATTCCAGGTCTCTGTGCTGTATGCCAATGAGACCACAAGAAGTCACGTTAAAACGTTTCTCACCTCAAATGTGACCCATAACCTGTAAAATTCTATTTAAAAAGAAACAAGGCTGTTTCATGGAAGGTGAGCAACCATTGCCAAGTGAAGATGTGATATGACGTTAGAGTACAAACCATGACAACTGGATGCTGTAATCATCTCAGCAAGTGTTTACACAACATACCAGTGTTAGGGTGTACATACACATTTAACAGGCTTACTGTACTGAGTATTACTTCCCATATGCTGGAGGGACAGGTTCATAACCCAGAGACTGCCCATGCTATGGAAAAGACTTCCCATACATGTTAAGCAGAGCACCTCACTGACCCTCTTCAAGAGAAATCTTGATGAGTGGATAGAAAATAGAAAATTCACCACAGGGATCACTCCAGTGGCTTTACTCATTAGAGGCACTGGGAACTAAGATTGGGTGGCATGATGCCAGGGTAATCCCATGGGCTAGGCTTACAAAGGTTCCAGGGACATTAGCCTAGCACACACCTATGAACCTATGAAACTATATGTTTCCACAGGACAGGTTGTTATGTTCCCTATTGAACTGAGCAGGCTATAGGACACATCACAGGTGGGGGTTGTGTTGACATGTGCTTTTGTGGAGTCATGTTCCAATTGCACATGTACCATGCCTTGTAACAGGGGTGTGTACACTTCATATTCACTGTAGCTATATGGAATCAGCAGTAACTTAAGTGTACAACCATCCTCCACCAACGATAGAGTAATCCCCCTTGGTGGACACCACCAAGACACAAAGCACATAATAGATTGCTATAGTGGCTGTACAGGGACACATAGGTGCAGACCACAACTTGGAAGCAAGTGCACCTCTATCTGAGCAAGCATCTAGGTTCACAGGTGTCCTCCTGTAAGGCTGACTATGACTAGAAATCAGATATATGCAAACCATCAAGGCCAGATGCAACCATGTCTACACATATGTACGCAGTCTCAGAGCCAGTAACACAAATCAACCTGTACTGGGAGTAAAGCACACCTCAAACACATGCCATGGATACAGGCAACCTGCATCAGATAGGATAGGTCGGAACAGTGGCACCCTGTCCACAACAGTACTACAGGGGGATATGCACATAACCCACACTCCTGGCCACAACAGTGGTGAGCATGGACATAATGCCGACTGATGGCAACAACAGCAAGTTTCCTTGGGGCATGAGAACATCACAGTTTGCCTCCTACATTAACACAGGCATGTGGTCACAGTCCCATCACATACTACAGTCAAACACACTCATGCCGCCATCGACACACCATCCACATGGAAGATGGCCACTGTCATCCCTCTACAAAGAAATGAATGGTGTGTCGTGGATTATGCCATTAAATGTCCAACATTGGGGGAACTGGACAGTCAGGGCCAGGAGTGTAATGCAAGATGTAGAAGCCATGATAGCTAACAGTGTTATGGTATAGTCTGGATTATTTGCAAGTAATACCCACTGTTGATGTGCATGTGGAAAACTGTATGAGGTCCCCTGACCTATTTTTCTGTTTATGTCTTCCAGGTACAATGTCACAGAATGCCTGCCCACATACACACCCCTGGAAAATGATGCTATAATCCATTTCCTCATAGTCCATCATGCCATCCTCTTTGCGCGCAGGGCCCAGGATCTGCAGGAGAGGACTGACCTGTGGAACAAGCTCGTACACAGGGTAAACGATGTCGGCCTGCACAACTACAGTTATTAGCAGGTGCTGCATCGCTGCATGGATCTGATCCTTCGTGCCTGTCAGCGTGCTGCTGCAGTTAGGAGGGACCAGCTAGCCACAGGTGGGGATCATGCCATCCAGCCCCTACTGACACATGCTGAGGAGCTCTTCATCAGCCTTGGAGCACCCGCCCACCAGCCAAGCCAGCAAGCTGAAGACAGCATTGTGGTGGTGGCTGCCACCCACACAATGGACGAGAAGCGTACAGGTAAGGCCCTATGGCACATTACTAGACCACTGTTGTTTATCCATTTTCATCTGTAAAGTGTCAACATGCATATGTCAGATAAGATAGTCTGTTGCTGCAGTGTAGTAATAAACAGATGTGCATAATCTCTATTATTGTGGGTTTGTACTGTTGATGTGCTGAAATGCTGCTTCCACCCTGTACCAATACCACAGGTGTGGCTACTGGGATTATGTGTCTCACACAACTATTTAGGTCCCCCTGGTATACAACTGGGGCAGCAGCCTGTAGCTGGTGAGTATGGAGTTGTATTGTTCAGGTTTGCCAATACACTGGCCATGTTATGGCCATACTATTTGCCATGCACACCTGTAACACACCTACCCATAATGCACGCTGTACATGTTCACTTATTGTTGCTGTTAACTGCACTGCATCACAGTGGTCACCATGGTGGCATATCTGAAGAGTATGTAAGAGTTCTGCAGTATACCTAACAACCTGTCAGTGCAAGATGTGTGGAAAGAGATGAACATAATGGTGGGACAAATGGATAGCTAGACAAGATGGATAGCTGCATGGCTTACAAATAGGACATGGCAAGTATCACACACTAACTCGACAGTTGAAATCCTTGGTTACAGTTAAGGTGTCCCACAGGGCTCTGTACTAGGCCCTTACCTGTTTAGATTGTATCTTTCAGACCTTACATTTTCACCTGAGGTGTTCTACAATCTATTTGCTGATGACATGAAATTGGGTAAACTGATTACAAGTGTTACAGATAAGGCATGTCTGCAAAATAATTTGACTAAATTGACCATTTGGGCACAAGAGAATGATATGTTGATAAATATATCAAAAACTAAGCATATGAGATTTGGGAGATATAAACTGAAAGGTGAATATTTAATACAGCACAGTGACTGAAACTGTAGACTCATTTAAGGACCTGGGTAAATGGGTAGATTCAACTATGAGTTTTTCTAATCATATCAACCAATTGGCTAATGATAGTTATAGAACTATAGGTTATATAAAAAGATTTATAAAGTCTAGGAAATCAAACATAATGAAGTCATTGTTTGTTAGTTACATTAGACCCAAACTTGAGTATGGAATAACAATATGGAAATCCTATAGGAAAACAAGCATAAATAAACTGGAAAGAGTACAGCAGAAATATACTAAAGGCATCCATGGATGTGAAAATCTAAGTTATTATGAAAGACTAAAATATCTGAACTTGTACAGTGTCTCTTACAGATATTTAAGAGGAGATCTTATTCACGTATATAGGGCATTTAGGGAAAACTACCTCTGGGAATGTTTGAGGTAATCAAAAAGTACTAGAGAATCGTCAGATAACCTATGTAGAAGATTCTTTAGGAATAAGAAGTGTGCTAATTGGTTCTCTGACAGAGTAGCTGATGCTCGGAACAGACTGCCAAATTACATTAAAGCAAGTACTAGTTTAGATATTTTTAAGAACAGCCTGGACATTTATTATGGGAACAAGTGTTTTGGCATATTGGCAAGCTAGAAGGGCTTTAATGCCTGTGCTTGTAACATATGTATGTATGTATGTATGTATGTATGTATGTATGTAAATGGTGTACAGTAGGGACATGTCTGAAACATTACCCTTATTCAGTGGCTAAACCAGTGTATACACCACTATTACAATGGCAACAGTTCGTGATCTAAACAACAGCAAATCACAATACCACATTCCACACCTTTTACAACCTGTAATGTGATCCTAACATGAGCAATGAATATGTAATATGGAATCCTATGTTAGGACAACAAATATGGGGAATACATACCTTAACATACTCTGGAAGCCTATGTGTGCACCCACTCCAAATAACATATTGTGGAAGCAGCTTGTGAGGTACTGACAGCATTCACTCCTTCCATCAAGTACAGGGCCTCAATGTCACAACAAGTAATGGTCTGCTGTCCAAGAAGTATGTCCATGACATTTGCCCACACACCTGCAACAGAGGCAGCTGTGGCTTGCACACATCTTACAAAGCATGAAATGGATCCCATATCCAAAAGGTAGCACTCAGGAGTGGGAAAAGTAGCCTTACCTCACCATTGCATATACCATGGCAAGCAGTGCAGACAGTCATGTATGTATGTATGAAGTATGGGACAACATTAATGTAGAAAATAAACAGATGCCCATTCAAAACAGATGACAACACATGCTGAAAACTGGTCATGGAGGCTGCCAAGAAACATGCAGCAACACTGAGAGACTTGCAGGAATGTCTAGCAAGTACTGCCGGTGCGGTACCTGTGTCGATAATCACCTGGAATCTGCATAAGTATGGCCTATGGGCAAGGGCGCCCGCAGGCAGGAGCAAGGGGGTGCACTTGCACCCCCCTGGATTTTCTTAGCGCTATACACACTTTTTTTTTTCGCTATACACACTTTTTTTTTTCCCTACTTACTTTGTTGTTTCCCCCATTTTCCCCGTAGCCTGCATTGTTATTTGTTCAGAAGAAGTAGAGAACTGTTACTGGAGATGGCGTGCCAGGCAGTCACATGACAGACACGAGTCTGACATGACAACTCGACAAGCCTCAAACTCCTCCTTAAGTAATTGCGTTATTCGCGTTCGCATAGTTGCAACTTGCAATTTGATGGAAGAAGACTGCAGGTGGACATCGGTGGAAGAGTATTTGATGATTTCATGCTCAGGAGCAAACCAAACCATCGTGTTTCGTGTGGTGAGTGGTGGAAGGACTGGACTGGTGGTGGTACATATAGTGCTGGTATTATTACAAGAAGAGAAGGTAGGTTGTTTTTTTTTGTACTTTTGAAGGTGACTGACTGAACACTTGGCGCCAAAACGCAAAAGTGGCGTGGCACACTTCACTTGAGTGTGTGTGAGAGTGAGTGGTGCTCTGGACTGCACCTCATCCTTCGTGTCTGAAACCCCATTCCCTACTTTAAAAATCAAACTTTATTTTAACCCTCGATTCCTGCACCAATTCAACGTCCGACCGACCGTCCCTCCAGGCATCATCACGATGTGATGAGCTGCCATCTTGCTTTCCTTTTCCTCGTGTGCTTTTCTGGCAGTGGCTGCCCATACTAAAGATGGCCATGAGGATGAGGCGGCCTATAATTTAGAAAAGCTGAGTTGAAGAAAGTGACTGTGTGTCTGTGTCATTTAGAGGAAGAGTTCTTAAGGGAGTCCTGCTACATTTTTAATTTTTAATGTTTCACTGACTATATCTTTGCAGAAAAGGTTAAGTTGTCAACTTTACTGTAATTAATTTGTTAATGTAATGTGTCTGGATAATTGTGGGCAAGTAAGTTAACATTTAGGTTATCAGGTAGACTGCCAGAGGTAGTGGTGTGTTGTTCTTATTAGTATTAAATCTAAGACTGAATATTGCAGCCAGAGAGGAGTATTTATTTTATCTGCTACATTTTTTTAACCAGATTTCTGTAATGATGAATATGTCAGGGAGAGTATAGGGATATGGTCCATATGGATGCATGTGTATCTTGAATTTTACTGATGAGGCTTCTTACATTTGCATTTAAGAAAATGAACCAGAGTATCTTTTTGGGAAGAGTGGACAGATGTAGTGGAGTTGGCAAATGGGAAGCTGAATTTGGTGTGGTGGTCCTGGATTGGGATGTATATCTCCACAGGTAGATAATGAGTTGAAATGGAAGTAGGTATGAGAGTTGTTTATTTATTGTTATTTGTGTGTGTCTGTCTGCGTGTGTCTTTGTGTGTGTGTGTCTGTGTGTGTGTGGTTTGGGGTAGAGAAAGAATTAATAGAGAAGAATTTGAGGGAGAAGTTATTAGTATTGTAAATTTGATGTTATCTATAAGAAAGGAGACAGTGTGGTATAGAATTGCATAGTTCAGATGATATGTTTTGATAGAATGAGTTACTGTAGTTGCTTAAGGTGTGGGTTTGTGGGAGACTTATAGTGAGCTGGTAGTACACATATGTTTGAGTTAGAAAAGATAGTAGAGATAAATTGAGGAAAAAGAGAAAATTGCTTAGAAACATGTTGGGAGTGTTAAAGAAAGTCTTAGAACCTTAGACATTATTGTGAAGACAGGGTAGTATTGGTTATAGGATCATAGGAGGTGGTAAATACTGATGTGTTTTTGAGTACTGCGAGGCTGACACTCAAACATGAATCTTTTATTTATTTTTTTCATAGAGGAGTTGTGGATGTAAAGCATATAGTACTAAGAAGTCTGAAAAATTATTTAGTGATTTCAATTCTCAAATAATCTAAGTGGTTTGCCAGGCAACTATCAATTTTATGAGGGACAGACCAAAATATGAGGTAAACATTTGGGCATTCTGCGACAAAATGGACAGTTGAGAGGTCTGAAACCATGAATAATCAAGCGTAAAGGCTGTTATCACCCTCACTAACACTCTTCAAGAGGAACCTTGATGGGTGAAGTTTACCCCAGGGATCACTGCAGTGGCTCTGCTGGACAGTGGCGGCAGGGAACTAATGGCTCTGCTGGACAGAGGCACAGGGAACTAATCTAAGGGGGTGGCGACACATTCAGGCTAAGCTTATAAATGCCCTTGGGCAAATAGCCAAGTACTTACCTATGAGCTTGTTGACTTTTCCTTGCTTTGTCAGTCATGTGTGGAATTTTGGTGGGAGGAAGGGCTCAGTAATATGTAAGTGTTATACTATTTTACTGAATTACTCAGGTGTTCTCTTTACTGATAATGAGTCTGTGTTACACAACAGCTGCCCAAGTTAATATAATGAATTCCTAGTCAACAGGTTATGTGCAGCAATTATCACCTTTGTCTGAGCCTGCATAAATTTGGAGTACTGAAACAAAGGTCATTATCACATTAGCAATAAGCGCAGTTGCAATATAGCAGTGAGTCATTATCACTGTCTGGTAAAAGTCTCAGCTGCTGTAATTGTTATTCACATAAGCAGAAGCAATTATCACTTTGATGAATGCACAATGCAGATTTTGTTTTTTCTGTGCTTGTAGTCAAGCCACCCATTCTTCATCAACTACCTGTCCTCCAAAACCGCTGATGTTTGTTTTCCTATGTATGTATGTATATGCATGTATATGTATGTGTGTGTGTGTCTGTGTGTGTGTGTGTGTGTGTGTGTGTGTATATATATATATATATAGTGTGTGTCTGTGCATATATGTGTATATCGATATATATGTATGTACACAATGTATTTGCACATATATACATATACACATGAATATCAGTTTGACAGTGGCCTCTCTTGTGAGATAGGGTGATGCATCTGTAGTTCATTTAGAGGGGATTTACATGTGCCCTTTCTGTGCCCCCTTGTCAGCTACCAGCCAAGCCCTTATGCATCAAGGCCAGGAAGGTGCCTCCTCAGAGATTTGTGCCAACTGCTCTTGTGTATAATAGTTTTTTTTAGATACAAACTGAAGGATTCAGAAAAATTATCACCACCGGTGCTATTTGGCAATGTGGGATTCTACCTAGTAGAGCATCATGACTGCACACATCTTCATGAGCCCTCCACACACACACACACACACACACACACACACACACACACACACACACACACACAAACACACACACACATTTTAGGTTTAAATAGAGTGCGCAACTGTGTTTTTATCATTCTGATGATGTGTTTTACGAAAATTAAAACTTTTTATGCTAGTTCAGTTTTAGTCTTTTCTGTAGCACTGGTTAACTGTTTTGTTTATCAAATGGCAGTCACTGTTTGCATTGTAGAATTTGAAAGCAGGGTTAGCATAGCAGCATAATTGCCTTTGGTGCAGAAGGCTGTGGCTTTTACTCCCACACCATGTAGATGAAGTGCTGATATTGCAGTGCCATTTTGACTGTGGATTATTTGGTGCATTTTAAGAAAGTATAGGGGGGGTTCTACACTCCTGTGTGTCCTCCTTTGTATAAGATTCCTAGTAACTTGTTGGATTGTCAGTCATTCCCTATTGCAATATTATCAACTTACCATTTTTAATGTAACATAGACAATTTATTCTTCAAAGGCAGCAGGCACTGAATTTGTATATGAAACATTGAAATGTAAAGTTTTCTTAGTTACAGAGCTCTTTAAGGTAGAAATATCTGGATGACTTTTACTTCTGAAAAGATTGTGCTTTTTAAGTAGTATTGCTGTATTATAATGATGGAAGTATGAGTGGCATTTTATGGTCAACATTTTTTGAAATGGGTAGCTTTATCATTATCTCATACATTTTGTTTCATTGCTTTCTAGAAAAATGTTCATGACTACAGAATTAAAATACCATTCTACCAAATTGTGATGTATTATATAAGGAATATAATTTATCATGAGGGTGAATCAAATAATACATACATGTGTGCATGGCCCTATAAATGTGTGCAAGGAGCTTATGGTTTGAAAACAGCTCAAAGGTTAACTTAATCCTCCACTGTCATATGCATTTTCTTTTAATGTGGGTTTTCATGCCATGTCAATGAGTGTGAGTTTCAAGGGCAGAGAAGTTTACTGCTCATGCTGAGTCTGTTTTCATTGTGAGACTATATTTAGCAAATGGCTATCAGTGCTTGTGCTATTTTATTTCAATATCTGTAATAATTGTAGAAGTAAATAAGAAAATTGGTTCCCTGTGTCTATTTAAAATATCTATGATTCTTTCCATGCGTTTACGTACAAGAACAGTCAAACTTATGGTCTATGTTTATCCATGTCAGTAGAAGGCCATACCTTGTGCTAAGGATTAAGTACTGCAGTCCGCCATTCACTAATCATGAAGCAAATTAGATGGCTAATGTTGAACATTGATTTTAGAGTGCCTGATACCTCATGTTTCATGCTATCCAAGAGGTATCCCAGGATATTCTCAGGGTCTATTGAGGTAGTATTCTTTGACTTGGAGAGTGCATTGAAGACTTGCTTGCTAGTGATAGCCAGAAGATTTATGGTCAAGGGTGTCTTCTTGAGATTCACAGAATGTAAGCAAGGTAGTAAGGATGTAAATTTCAACTGCTTTACTTTTTGCTTGATTGACTCCCATGGGTACACATCTTCTTTAATTGTCATAGGAAGTATGACTTAGCCCAGCTAAAATGTATTTGCTGTTGGGAATGTAAGGTTTACCATTCCAAAAGGCTTAGTGTGACTGTAGTCCATAGGAGTGATCATGCGTTGCCAGGTGACCCATGCTGGTGAAAGGGAGGTAGTTGTGGCTCATAGCTTGGGTGTTACGTAGGGAGAGCACAATATGTTGTACCTACAGACCACAACACTGCGGAGCAGGTGATGCCTAGACCCTGACAGTCATTTAATCAGCAGCATTACTGGAGGTGTAATGAGCCACTACAAGGGTTATGGGCTGCAAGGGGAAGAAGAGTAATCTTGGGGGGGGGGGTTAAACTGATCTGTCCTAGTGTAAATGGAAAGGTATTTTGTTTTTTGACTTACGGAAGATATACTTTTGGAATGAAAATGTTCATGCATCGTGTAATTACTACCGTGGCATATACTTCTGTTCAGAGATCAGCAATATAAAGGGGCGCGTGGCTTGGTCAGCAGTGTTAATGTGGATGTGGCTTGTTAAGGGGGAAGCAGCAGTCTGGGAGTTGAGTACAAATTTGAAAATCCTGGCTACACCCCTGCTGTAGAGCATATCTCCATCTGTGCAGGGTCTCCTCAAACACCTGTTCCCTAATCTCACTACAGATCACAATGTCATCTACAAACATCATAGTCTACAGGGACTATTTATTTGCTTTATTTGGGAAAACTGCGAAGACTGTGCATAAAGTATGTATTTCTGTCCAGATAGTACTTACTGCAGTATTAAGTTTTCCTTGCATAAATATGTACAAAAGCAAACATCAACTAGTTTTATGTATTTATTTTCTGTTGTTGTCCAGGTTAGCATGAGAAACTTGTTAATCATTGGTGATGCTGAAACACATCAAACATTTTTTAATCCCATATCTGACAGTTTTTTTTTCTTTTGTTCAGTAACATCATTGATAGAGCTGCAATATACGTACTACAAAGGTAGCACTAGCCCATCATCGGATGCTTTAAGTTGTCTATTATTGAATAAGTAGGGTATGTGATGGCACACAGTGAGGACATTAGAAAATTTTTCAAACAGATTAGTAAGAAAACCAGATATTAGTGGTCCAAGAGAAGAAGACAAAAGTAGCATTGATCATTGAACTCTACACACCCACTGACTACAGTGTGTTATGTACAGAGAGACACAAAGTCAAACTCCTACTATATCAGGATTTGCAGGCAGAAATGAGAGCAGTGTGGAAGAAAGATACCCAGGCAGTTCCAGTAGTAGTAGGAGCAATGGGTCTTATTAAAAAAGAATATACATTCATATTTAGACATGTTACCAATGAATGTAACTCCATACCAATTGCACGAGGACTGAGGAGTCATTACTGGGCAGTGCACATTCATTGCAGGTACTCTGAAGAGCAC
This sequence comes from Protopterus annectens, assembly GCF_019279795.1. Taxonomy (NCBI): domain Eukaryota; kingdom Metazoa; phylum Chordata; order Ceratodontiformes; family Protopteridae; genus Protopterus; species Protopterus annectens. The sequence goes on along the minus strand of NC_056739.1, from coordinate 373,284,335 downwards.
TTTGGCAGACATCAAAGATTGATGACACCGTACTGATTTTGTGAACTTTTAATCATACTTTGATTTAGGAATGCAGTACATTCCTGTCATGATGATAGAAACCCAAAAGATTTGCTCTATCCACTTTCTAAGGAGGTACTACAAGGTAGGTAGGGAGATTTATGTGTGTCATACCTGTCAAATGTACAGATTTTCAGTGTCCAGATTTCTGCTTTATATTTTTAGTCTGTGTGTGTGTGTCTGAAATGACCTACTTAGAGTTAGCAGGTGGAATTTATTTTCAAGGAATTGAGAGCTTCAAGGGAAGATAAGTTTACTGATGCTCATCATGCTAGGTTTGTACAAATGTGCAACTCTTTTGTTTAGCAAACTGTATCATTGTAGTATAGAATTTTAAAGCAGTGTTAGTAGCACAGCAGGTATCATACTTGCATCTTGCTACAGAGGGCTGTAGCTTCTACTCCCACAGCATGTAAATGTGTATTTTAAGGGGATGGGGTGCTGCAGTCCTGTCCTGAGTATGTCCCTTTGGTGCCTAGTAACTATGAACCTAGTTTTCAGCTTGTTACATATTCCCTATTGCAATATACCAGCTTACCATTTCTTTTAATGTAACATAGACAATTTATTCTTCTAGGGCAATGGGCACTACATTTGTAGATGAAACACTGAAATATATGTTTTATAGCAACAATCTCTTCATTAGTTTCAGATCTTTTTAATGTGGAATTCAGATGACTTCTGCAGACTGCAGAGATTGTGCATATGGAGTAATATCGGTGTATTATAATGATAGAAGTTTGAGTGGCCTTTTATGTTTGAAATGTTCTGAACTAGGCAGTTTGTCATTACTGGTTCATATGTTTTGAATTGTTTCACTGCTTACTGGAAAATGTTTAAAACTGTAAATTTAAAATACACTCTAACAGGTGGTGCAGGTGCTGTACAAGGGATATAATTCAATTATAGTTTCATAGGTAGATACTAGGCTATTGGGCCTATATAAGCCTAACCAAAGGTACCCTGGCTTTCGCCACCCAAGAAAATTATTTTCCTGTGCCACTGTCAAGCATAGCCACAGAAGTGATCCCCGGGGTGAATTTCCTATCTCCCATCAGGAACATGAATCACCATACTTTTGCATGGGCCTAAAATGTGTGCATTTGATATGCTTTGAAAATGGCCCAAAGGTAAACTTAACCTGCCACTGCCCAGATGCATTCTCTTTGAATGTGGGTTTCAATGCTGTTTCCATCAATGTGAGTATCAAAAGCAGAGAAGTTTTAATGCTAAGTCTGTTTTCATTGCAAGACTGTTGCTTTGTTTAGTAAATGTGAAATGCGTGCTGCAGTGTTTCTGCTATAAAATTTGAAATAAAAGTTGTGAATTAAATCCAAATATCTGTAATCATTGTAGAAGTAAAGCATAAGACAGTATGCATACTGATAGATTTGAACAGTGTCTGTGGCAAATGGTGAGAAATAACCAAGTAATGGGACACTGCTGGAATGGCTGTGTGTGTATGTGAGGGACTGTGTGGGGGCGGGGCTGTGTGGGGTAGGGGTAGGGGCAGTGGGGGTAGGGGGTGGGGCTACGTGGGCGGGGCTGCACGGGCGGGGCTCTGGGTTTTGCACCCCCCCCCTGCAAAAAATCCTGCGGGCTCTCTTGCCTATGGGTTAGGGTAATCAGAAAGAAAAGTTGTTCCACAGGCAACATCATCCAGGGCTCTCTACAGATAGCATATGCATAACATCAAGTCTCCCAAAGGCATGTGTTGCAATGTGCAATGGTGTCATGAGACCAAGGCTGAAACCTACAGACAGTAATCATAAACATACATGTGGTGCACAAGCAACACCTCACTCCACCTCAGGGCCACCATCCCCATTTGTACCTTGCTGGTGCCAGTGTACACATTTAGGTTTGCTGTTCACTAGCAGGAACTAGGCCGGTAGACATGATGTTCTGAATTTGGAACACTGCAAAATAACACTCATGTGTCACCCATAGTTGTCAAGCATCTGCAATAAGGCTGATGATGGGAGGGGTATCATCCTGAAACACAACAGTGAACTGAAGCATACATCCAAAGCTCACTAAGAATGGCTGTATCTGAACACAGTAAAGGTCATAAAGTGGGTCAGACATAACCCTGACTCCACAGCAATAGTGAAGCCACTGTGTGACCTCCAAGGGCTATGCACATGAGCTGACCTTGCAATCCGGCAGAGTTGGGGGTCATTTGTAAGGTGGAGTGACCAAATAATGGCAAGTGAAGATGGGCCATGCAAGTATACCCCTTCCAGGAATAGTGACTACTGTAGTTCACATAACAGGTGCTGCAACAAACAATTGTGTTAAGGGTGTGCACACTTATGCAACCCATATATTGTATGCATCTCATTCAACATCTGCACGACTAACACATTTGTTTGATACTGCATTGGATTGCACAGGTCATATGTCACATATCAGGTGTGTGTAATGTTAAAATATGAAGTATTGTGGCCCCATTGCATACCACTGAAGAGGCAGGCATGTCAACAAGGGTGTGTACACTCCTCATATCCACATTAAGCTTTGAAAGTTATCAGTGTAAATGGATTTTATTGCTCATACATGCACTGCTGATGATGAGATCTACAAATCAGAGGTCAGGCATTAACTATTGACATCAATCCTCACATCATCCCAGGTATGTGTCAGACAAACACAGAGGGGCTCTGAGCAACAGAGCAAACATAACTGCCACATATATACACATTCAGCAATGGTGTGTACACTCATGAGGTATGGTGCACAGTACATGCCGGTATGCTGTACAAGTGCACAGCAATACTGTGTACATGAGTGCAGTGTGTTCCAGGGGAAGGGGCATTACCTAGTAATACAACTCATACATCACAGAGATGTATAATGTTGGTAACAAGAACTGAGTATGGCTGCAGTGCATACTGTTGAGTGTCATATGTCATGCATGTTGACTGTTGGGTCTGTGTAATATCTTTATGCCACCTCACCTGTAAGTGTATGTGTGTGTGTGTGTGTGTGTGTGTGTGTGTGTGTGTGTGTGTGTGTGTGTGTGTGTGTGTGTGTGTGTGTGTGTGTGTGTGTGTGTGTGTGTGTGTGTGTGTGTGTGTATAGAGGTAAACCATAATGTACAGGTCTTAAATTACATTTTTTTTGCTTGCCCCTCATAGGTGATGAGGTGGGTCAGGGTCCCTCCTGCAGGCAAACTAATATTAGTGTCCATACAGACTCTAACAATGATGATAGGCATGGTGAGGCACAAGCAGTGTTGTCAGGGGCTGAAGCTGTGCCATCGGTTGACATCCCACTTTTATCCACCCCATCCCCACACACAGTCTCATTGCCCATACATACCCCATCACCAGTGACCATCGATGAGGGACAGTTGGCGGGTGGTGGCATGGGACAGGACAGTGTAGGGACTATGGCAAGTGTGTCTGTACACAACAGCCATAGCCAGATGACTGGCGAGGTACCACACAGGCAAATGTACAGGGGTACTCCTAACAGGGCTGCTGGCCATCATGCCCCTGGCAGAAGTGCCACAGCAGGTGTCACCAGACGCATATTTTGGGCCATCATGGGTCACAGGCATATATGGAACATTACACCAGACAGAGTCTGAGGCTCCAGAGGGCTACTCATTCTGCTATACTTGACAACATCCGTGATCTTGCAGGTGCCCAACATTATTTTGTAGAGGTCCTAGATAGACGGTTGGGTGAGATGGTGGGAATTCTCGACCGTGTCGTGTCTGTGGTAGAGCATGTGGTGGGGGTAGGGCGGCGGCCACATGGATGTAGGTCAGCAACACCAACAGGTGGAGGTCTACCTGGACATGCAACAACTCACAGCTACTGCCATAATGGCAGTGCCAGCAGCAGCACTGCAGGGGGTGCTGTCCACACCACAAACCAGCAGGGCATGTGCATGTGATTCTGGCCGGTTCCAACAGGGACGCAGATCCAGTGGACAATTGTCATCATCAGGGGAAAGTAACATATATGGGCTTCTGCCTAGTAGTGCCCGTGAAACCCCTGGGAGGCACAGTTCCCGTGTCCATGGCCAGAGACAGTGAACTGTACACCCTGCCATATACAGTCTGCAGCTGTCCAATAAACCCCTATATAGGGCAGCCACATGGCAGACATGTATGCATACACACACCCTTCACCAACACAGCTAGGGCAATTCCATACCTACACACACCACATCTGCACAGCCCATTTAATAAAGAACCCCCTAGCCCACACACATGATGTCAATCAAATGGCTCAGCCTAGGCCTCTGGCTAATGTGCAACACACCCTGTGCATATGATGATACCTGTGCCACATCCCTGTCATCCATACCTTTGATGCAGGGACATGCTGATATGGTTCTGATGCACATGGTGAATGTCCTAAGGTTTAGCAATGTAATGCTGTTGAACATGTTTTCAGCTGGAATGATTAATGCTTACATGTCAGGGTGTGTAGCTGTCCAGCCATGATGCATTACAGCTGTTATTAACACTGACTGATTGTGGTCTCCATAATGCATTCTGTTTGTGTTCTAGGTGTCTATGTGTCAGCAGGATGTTGGTCTGCTATCCTGTCCTACAAGGGGTGTAGCACTGTGGTGACACATTGACTGTGTCATATCCCAGGTACAGCTGAAAACAGGTAACAGGTCTGTATAACAGTTACTGCATGTGCCACATGGCTGATAGGTCTGAGGGGTGTATACAGGTGAATGCATGTTGGCTGACATCAGCAACTCTCTACAGTGGACAATTGTAAGTGTATTGTGTGGCACACACCAAATGTCCATGAACAGCACACACACACAGAGTTTGGTGTTGATGCAATACACAGAGAATACTGTTCACATAGATGTACTTCATTTTGCAGTGAACCCATTTTGGCCTATGTAATTCTACCCAGACCAAACTGCCAAAGCAGCACATCAGGAAATAATCAGTTTGCCAGTTTAATGTCATTGACAATGGTACTGGCAGAGTATATGTCCTCTTCCCCAATGTAGTGCAATCCTGGAGTTGGTAAACATAGGTGTGCTGGTGTGGGTGGCACAGTCCCCCACTTTGGTGGGTGTGGGGTGGCATAGAACAACTACTTAACCTGTTAACATAAACTGTACAGTATAACAGCACACTAAGTGGGGGATACTCACAACAATAACCCCAATGTGGGTGGCTGTGGCCACAACAACCACACCCATGTGTATATACCAACTCCTGTATTGCTGTACAGCTGTACAGTGGGGAAGAGGGCATGTACACATCCACTACTAGTTTTGCTTGAATGTATTTCCACAAGATGATTGCTTTGAAATGTTACTTTAGCCAGTTAGTTCTCAGACAAATGATCTCCTGGGACATATATTCTTTGCAAACTGAAGTAGATCCCTTCATATACACACACACACTTACTTGGCAACACTGAGAGTAAAACCCCTACCTAGGTACTTCTTGCTACAAATGTGTTTGGCTTTCATTGCACACACCACAGAGCTTTTAGGGTGTGGTGTGTCCCGAGTTTCCTGTTAGGTGAAGAACATGACCAGGCCTTGTACAGTATGGTAGTGGGGGCTGTACTGGGTGTTAATGAACAATACATAGTATGACATACTGTCATATACACATTGACAAACACATACAGTCATAGACACATTTGACAGACCTGGGTTTAGCAGTGCTAACTACCTTGTCAGTGAGCTTATTCTGTTACAGAGATTTTGCACACAGCACTATTATTTTCTATTTTCATCAATGATTTGTATAAGGTCATCCCAAATGCAACATGCATTCAATATGTGGATGACTCCACTTTAGTATGTTTCGACACTTTACCTACAGCATTGCAGATTCTATCCCAAAATACTTTTAACACAGTTGAAAATTGGCTCCTTAACCATCATCTCATGTTAAATCCTAATAAAACCAAACTGCTGCTTTTCTCCTCCACTCACAGGTCTGCCCCTATAACCTTTACATTAAAATCTAACAATGGCACCATTATTTCCCAATATTCCTCAACCCAACTGTTAGGAGTTATAATAGATAATAATCTTAAGTTTGATCTGCATATCAATAAAACTATTAAAACAGTTAATAAAATACTTGACTCACTATATAGGATCAAGCCCTTCCTAACACCATTAGCCAGAACTGTAATTGCTTGTACACATCTGCTCTCCACCCTCATCTATGCTTCCCCTCTATTTACAAACCTCAGCAAAACTGACCTTAATAAACTTTCTAGCAGCTACAATCACATTGCTAGATCTGCTACCAATGCAGCCTACAGACCTCATCACTGTCATAACCTAAATCTACTAGGACGGCTTGAACTGCCTAACCTACTTCAGGTTAACCAACTAATAGTTGCACACAAGATCCTGTACCAACCAGGTAATACACCCGTACTTAAAAACCTCATCACCCCCTACAGTAACCTTAGTGCACTTTGTTCATCTGAAAGACTACTAGTTCAAACTCTCAAATCCAAAAACAAAGCCGGTAAATCTCAATTTGCTAACTATGTTGGCAAAACTTGGAATTCTCTTCCTGCTAATCTTACATCTGAACTCTCTCTACCTCTATTCAAGAAAAGTCTAATTCAGTACTTTAAAAAATGATGGCTATGTCCTTGTCCTAATCCGGACTAACTCTAACCATCACTCGTGTGCACATGGAGGAATTCTGCCTACACTTTATTGTTTCTTAACTTATAAATTCTATGATCTCCTTGGATCTACAACCAGGTTAGCCTACTAAGCATTCAATACCCTATCATTCTTAAAAACACTGTCTAGAATTTTCCATCTGAGTAAAAATGTAATAATTTGTTTATGTATATGTCTTTGTGTTTGTTTACATCTGTGTAAAAATCCTTTTATTTGTGTTTTATTTTGTTTTTTAAACTGTAAAAATGTAACAGTTTGTTGAATGTCTTTTTGGAGCTTTTCTCCCCGGGCCTCCGCTGAAAATGGACATGCATCCAGTTGGACTATCCCGGTAAACAAATATAAAATAAATAAATAAATAAATAAATAAACATGCATCATTGGGCTGGATAGTGTAATCAGTTACCTGTATGGTTGATGGTGACAGCGGTTCTCATACAGTGGACCTTGGGACATGTACTGGGAGTACCATGGTGTAAAGACAGTATATCCAGCACCCATACCCCACATTGGATATTGTACTCACTGAAACCCATGATAATGCTCTGACATACCCACAATCACACATTGACCATGACTGCAAAACAACCCCTTGTCTCTCTAATCAGTGCTGCTACAGTGATATGCATTTATTGCACATGGCACAGGGATAGTAGGGTGAGGGCTCTCCTAATGTCAGCATCTTCACTATTTCTTATAATGTATGGCAAGGTTTATTGTATTTGGAGAATGTGGCCTCATAATGCTGTCTCCTACAAATATGCACACTCACACACATACACACACATGCCAGAACTCAGAGGGTAACCCACGCCTATCTACCCATTTGTAGAACAGTATTATGCTGGTACTTCAAGCTCCAGGTAGCCCAAAGGGTGAAGAATGTAACAAGGTACATTTAATGTGAATTACAGCAGCAGCCATTTCTAAGTATGGCAATGGGGGGTGTAGTGGGAGAGAAGGCCCTCAGGGTATTGTCAACTACAAGTTTACAAACACACAGAGACTGTTATTCACAGTAATGCACACTGACACATTTGTCAGTACTGGGGTCCATAGGTTCAGGTGTTCCTAGGTGTGTACCAGGCTAATGTTAATGGAGACATGAGAAGAGTAGGGCATGTGGGTACACTGGTATCATGCCACCTGGCATTTGTCGGCAGGCCATCTATCAACCGATTCCACTTGAGTAATCCCCAGGGTGACAGTTAAATTTAACATCCAATAATCTGGTTTTCTCTTGCAGAGGGCCAGTTAGGTGCTCCAACTGACATGTATGCAACATATATTACATAACATGGCCAGTGTCTGGGTTACAGACCTGAACCCAAGACTGTGGTAGTCTGGTTGAGGTATCCATGGCATGTGGTGCATAAAGGGTAGGGTTTCCTAGCTGTGACATTCATAATACAGCTGGGCAGACATGTCAGTGTCAGTCAATCATAGATTACCTGTAAGCAGCCAAGATGGATACTTGACATCTGCACATCTGTACAGAGGACAGACAGAAATCAGCTAGCCAACACTTTACGCATTAGGATGAATGTTTTGACAAATAGACATCTAACACTGATAGGTATGCCACTACTACATGACAGCAGTCCTCAATGACATAGTAGTCTACAGTTAATATCCACATATCAGATCAATATGCAGTAGGAGATACTTAATAACATACAACTCACACACAAAGAACATGATAATCAATACTCAGAGTCCAGCTTTGCATGCAGGGGTGTATGGTTCCAGTACTACAATCTGCAATCTACTCTTACTTGGAAAATCACTGTTAAAAGTAGTAACGTAATGATACAATACTTGCAAGTGTGATGGCATATAACCTGGGATACTACCCATGTATGAAACACATACAAAGAGAAAAGATTGTTGTACTAGCCATGTATACTCAGGTGTCCCATACAGTATACTCATACCCTTTGCTACTCTAATGACAGCACATAGAAGCATGTTATGTACTTGGGATTACCCTGCTATTTTATCAGATTAGAATGTGTTCACTGGTTACCAGGGCTAAGATATGCTTAGTAGGTGTAAGCATTGCTTAAATGTAAATGCTAAGCATATCTGCGCACTGGTAAGCAAAGCCTACACAGTGTAAGTGTCTATACGTTTAACCATATGTTAGCACTGCTAAGCTTCACGCAAACCCGCTTAAAGCTGCTCAAAACTGCCTTAACCATTCTGCATCCAACAGTCCTTGTTCTGTCTAGCAACAAAATAAACAGCCCTTGTATCTCTTGAACCCAGGACCCTGTATACTACAGTCAAAGCAGATAACTACTAAGCCATCGGAGCTGTGAAGATGTCTGTTGTTTTTTCAAATATATCATTCAGTACACATACTGAATAGTAGTGAACTGCTTTGACTACTACAATTGTTTTGTACTTGTAAGTGATAATAGTGTTGAATCAGTCATGTTTTTATATCTAAATATACACATATGAGATAAATATGGTATGATTCATCTAGGAAGGTATATACAACACTCATAGGTTCATAGGTTCATAGGTAGGTACTAGGCTATCGGCCCAAGGGCCTACATAAGCCTAGTGAGCAAGGTACCATAGCTTACGCCACCCAAGAAAGTTATTTTCCTGTGCCACTGTCCAGCAGAGACACAGAAGTGATCCCCAGGGTGTATTTCCTATTTCCCATCCACTCATCAAGGTTTTTTTTGAAGAGTGCTAATGAACAACTTTGCTTGACATAGATGGGTAGCTTGTTCCAGAGTATAGGAAGTCTCTGGGACAGGAATCTATCCCTCCAGCATGTCCTGTTTATTGTGGTGACAAGGTTTAGGTCCCTAGAGTGTGTAGCTTGGAGGGATTGGGATTTCTTTAGGTGTAGCATGTCCAACAGCTCTGGGTTTGACATAGCTTTATATGTTAGGCAGAGATCACCTCGGAGTAGGTGATATGCTACGGAGTAAAGCTGGAGTTTTTTGAGGCGGTCAGTGTAGGGCATTTGTTTGAGGCCAGTAATCCTCTTTGTGAGGTACTTCTGTGGCCTTTCCAGCTGTTGCAGATGTCTTGTGAGGTACATTCCAAAAGGGGCGTTGTACTCTATAATGGGTCTAATGAGTGACGAGTAGAGGGGAACAATGACCTCTTTTTTCCTGGATGAGAACCCTTTTATGATGAGGTGTGCCATGTAGAAGGACTTCCTGACTACTGTGGTGATGTGACTATCAAAGGAGAAACTACTGTCAACCTGGGTCCCAAGGTCTCTTATCACGCATTCAGTGTTAAGTTGATGCTTATGTGACAGTTCATGGGTGCAGAGTTTTTACCAAAGGGGATGACACTGCACTTTTTGGCATTGAGCTTGAGGCCATGGCTCTGACACCAGGCATCTGTCTCAGTGAGGCCCTTCTGTAGGATGTCCACATCATTTGGGGACTTGACTATGGCTCCTAGTTTGCAGTCATCTGTGAACTTCGTCAGCCAGAGGCCTTCTTTGTTAGCCTGTACTTCAGAGAAGTAGATACCAAACAGGAGCGGTCCCAGGACGGAACCCTGTGACACTCCACTTGTCACTGACTTGAGGTCAGATTTGGAGTCTGCAACTTTTAGAGTGTGGGCTCTCTCAGTGAGCCCGTTGGCAACCCATCTAGGGATTTATACCTAGTTTAGTGAGTTTAGCTATAATTCCAGAATGGGGGATGGTGTCGAAAGCCTTGGCGAGGTCAAGATATTCTGTGTGAACCACCTTACCCTCATCCACGGCTTTGATGACTGCCTCAAAGAAATCAATCAGGTTCAGGAGGCATGATCTGCCTTTCACAAACCCAAACTGGGTGGGATCCAGAGTTTGGAGGTTTACACATAACAAGTATATATATATATATATATATATATATATATATATATATATATATATATATATATAAATAACATATGCCCATAACATGTAGTGGAGTCATACCGCAGCACTATAAGTCACAACCTCTTAGTGCAATGGAATGGAATGTAAGTATTGCAGGTATAAATGTAGAATGTTACTACAGTAACAGGGGCTGTATCAACAGACGTGTAGAAAGTCACCTCTGAAACTGACATGTATGCCATCAGTTACTGACAGACATCATAAACTCATCATAGTGAAGTACCACACAAATCACAGTAATGATTCTGTGGAATACAGCAGAAATATGACCAATAAACATGGACAGTCTGACACAATCTGGTCAGTCTAGAGGTATACACAGAACTCCTTAGTGCAAGATGTGTGGACCAAGCCTGACAAATGGGATGTTTACAGAGATGAAAATGGGGATATCACACAAATACTGGAATAGATAATCTCACACAGTTGATGCATTCACACCCTCCTGTCTGTCCTAACACATATTAACCAGAGCAGTAGAGGTCCCAAGCCCACATACTTCCCACTAGTTAGTGACATACATCTTCACAGCATCCCACTGCTTTTTCAGAAATACATAACACATATGGTGGCCAGGCAATAGTGCATCTGACAAATATCTGGCCATAACATCACACTAGGTAAGTACACTGAGCTGCTAGGCGTGTCACAAAGCACTGTGTAAACTACAGGCAGACTGCCACAACACTGACCTAAGTTTCCTATAGGGGAATACACATGTACTTGCAAATATAGCATGCACTACAGGCATGTAGCAGCATATAGTAACAGACACCAGTGTGAAAGTGCATACCCACAACCAATCTCAACACAGTCACAGTCACATTATGGTAAGCCTAATTAATAGTACATTATATGGACTGTGTGAACAAAACCATCCTCATTTTTGCCACTAACACACTAACCCTACATGTCATATACTGGCCCAATTCAGAGTGCAATCTGATGCCTGACTGTGGTATGGGACATATCTCAGTCTACTCCTACAAACATATACACTGATAGGGTACCAGAAACTGGAACAGCATGCAACGTCAGATGGAACAGGACCAAGAACACTGACATCTACCACAGTCTGCACCCAGGCCGAGTAACATATTCACAGTACACTGCTACACAATACTGACACTCTGTCAGCAATCACCTACTATACAGACTACAACAGAATGTCATGGTTTTGTCCTCAAATATAAAGCCTACTATACATAACATGTCTAGCAGTCTGATATATCACTGGCTTGTTATCAGGAATGATGTCAGTAAATAATATACTGTATATATGCACCTCTTACTGTATGACATATGGACAAAGGGTTGACAGACTTGGGGGACAGAGGCACAAACACAGGGCCATTATTGACATATTGCTGTGATAAACTGAGACAATTCCTGGTGTAACAGGGTTTGTTGTAACATATCTCTTCTGAGGGATATGAAGTCAGTAACTCACATGGATGTCACCATGTACTGACTGCAATCATCACAGTATGCTACTGTATTTCTAAAGATAGGAAATGTGTGAGTAACACACCACATCTAAGACTCCAAAGTCTGGCCAGTCTGCAGATAGCCCTACAGGTGAGAGTTTCCTCAACCACATAACACTGTCATGCCTGACTTTAAATCATGTAGAACAGCCATATCCACACAAACCCATAAGCATAAGCCATGGTACCTTGCTGGCTAGGCTTACGTAGGCACTTGAGCTGATAGCCTAGTACCTACCTATGAACCTATGAATCCTGTTAAACCATTATTTCAAATGTAGAATGGCAATACTTACATTTTGTCCCCATGTCTGGAACATCCCCCTCCTGTTTGTTGGCCTGTCTCCCCAGTGTATGTTGTAAGAGGTATTTCCAACTACCCTCTGTGATGTTGTTTGTCAGACACCCACATGAAGTCCTGCTCACAGTGAAGGAAAAGGGCCAACACCTACATGAAGTGCTTAGTTATAGGAGTGTGTTTCCATGCAATTGGCTATAGGTAAAAATCCACAGCTGTTCCACATGCAATTAACAAGTGGGGGACTCCAATTCATACACAGGCTATCAGCTGATCATGAGCATTACCTACAAAACTCAAGCTGCTGCCTATGCAAAACAGATGTACTTTTCCACATCCACCAGAGAGAAAGAGGGAGAGACAGAGACAAAGTAAGAAAGAAAGGGAGGAAGAGCCAAGCGTGTTTGTATATGATCCATAGGTAGAGAGTGGTATCTGGGTATTATAACAGTTGCCTGTATTGTTTACTAATCCATGCTGTCACATAGTAATTGCACATGGTTGTACACATTTATGGCTGTGGATTGTCTGCAACAACCTCTACAGTGTTTCAAAACTGTTGGCCTTCTAATGTGGACATTGGGACATATAGGTCCTCAGTATAATGCTGTAGCAAAACCCACATTGCAATGCATCCTGTTGTTACACAATCACCACCATACCCACACAGGATACTGATAACACAGACACAAACACACACTTATCAGTACTGAGTTTCAAACCCCCACCTGGCTATGTATTGCTATTAGAGTATTATACAGTTATTGCATGCACCACGGAGCTTACATGTCCAAAGTATCTTTGAAGGTGAGTGACATCAGCAGCAGTGCTAAAGGAGGGGTAAGGGAAGTGTAGTAAGTGTGAATGTCCACAAACCCAGGTGTCAACAAAGACACACACACACACTCTCTCACAGAAACACATACATTATTACAGTTGGCAGGATCAGGATTTGAACTCCTACTTAAATAGTTTGCTACACTACAGTATTATACAGTTATCACAAGCACCACAGAGCTTATAGGGCTGAAACATGGCCGAAACGTTATTTCAAGGTGAATGACATCAGAAGGCATGCTAAAGTAGGGCAATGGGAGGTGTAGTGAGTGTGAATGGCTTCAAAATCATTCATCTCCACACACACACGTACACATACACACACACACACACACACACACACACACACACACACACACACTTGCTAGTATTGAGATGCATAGGTTCATTGCTTCACAGGTGTGCAGTAGGTGACTGGGCCTGAAGCCTGTATAAGGCTAGCCCAAGGGAATACCTTGGCATCAGGTCACATGACAATAGTCCCCGGTGTGGCTCAGGGGTGTAGAACCTGGAGTGGTCCCCAGGGGTGGGTAGTGTATTTACCATCCACACATCTGGGTTACTATAGTGGGTGGCCAGTGATGTGCACTGCTTCACATGTATGTGATCTATATTCCACAGCATGGATAGTGGCTGGGTTGTGCACATGTCCCACACGCATGTTCTTTGATGTGTGGAAATGTACTTGAGGTCTCTGGGGCATGTTGTGTGGACAGATTGTTATCTTCTGATGTAGCATTCCTGACATCATTTGATGAGACCTGGCTATGTAACTGAGGTCGTGCTTGCACCTAAATTGACAGCGTAATACATTTATTCAGTGGAGTTGGTGGTGTCTGTGCATACAGGGCATGTGTATAAGGCATGGTATTCCCTTTGTGGGTTATGTTTGCAGACTTTACAGTTGTTGCAGGTGTCCAGTGGGGAACATAGCAAAAGGGCCATGGTAACATTTATTTGCCTACTGAGGGGATGGAACAGGGTGCCATGTCCTTTTACTTGCTGGATAACACACAGTCAGGAGATGTAACACATCAAAGTACTTTTTGATGTCAGTGGCACTGTTGTGGTCAACAGGCATGTAGTCCACTGCAATCACACCATGGCTTACTGTCTGTGAGGCAATATGCAGGGAACTACCAATATAGTGGTTGTTGCCTAGCCATGTGTGTTTGTGTATGAGACGTGGGTGGAGAATGTTCTCTGAGTAATAGAAGGGTTGCCTATATTGTTCACCAATCCATAATGTCACATGTAGGACTATGGATTGTCTACACCAACCTCTCCAGTGTTTGACATCTGTTGTCCTTGTAAGGTGGACATTGTGACATATACTAGGTCCTCAATATAATAATTTAGCAAAGCCCACATCACAATGGATCCTGTTATTACACAATCACAGCAACTTCCACACAGGATACTGATGACAGGCACACAGGCACACACACACACTTGCCACTACTGAGAATCAACCCCCTAGCTAGCTATGCACTGCTACTATAGTGTACCACATTTATCGCACACACCACAGAGCTTATAGGATGGATGTTGTCCCAAGGTACTTCTAAGGTGAGGAACATCACCAGCCCTTGTAAATACTGGCATTGGGTAATGTAGTGGACGAGAGATACCAACAATAATCTTACCCTACACACACATTTACATTTGCCAGGGGCGAGGTTCAAACCTCTATCTAACAATCTTTATGGACCATTATGTTACACATTTACCACATGCACCACTGACCTTACATGATTTAGGGTTGGCAACACATACTTCTAAGGTGGACGATATCTACAGGACTGCTAAAGCCAGGCTCTGAGATGTGTACTGGGTGTAAATGGGGCCAAAATCTTTGAGATGCACACATGCATATGTAAACATATGTACACACACAAACACTTGCCACAGATAAGATTCAAATCTATACCTATGTAGTAACTGCTACTACATTGTTCTGCATTTATGGTATGCACCATGGAGCTTGCATGTTGAAGAGCTGTGCCAAGGTATCTTTGAAGGTGACTAACACCAGCAGCAGTGCTAAGGAGGGGTAAGGGGAGGGTAGTAAGTGTAAATGTCCATAAAGTCAGGTATCATCAAAGACACACACATTATCTCACACAAACACACACACTTTCACAGTTGCCATATCTGGGATTAGAACTCCTACCTAACTAGTATGCTACACTATAATATTACGCAATTATCACAAGCACCACGGAGCTTATGGGGCTGGCACTTGTCCAGAGGGTTATTTCAAGGTGACTGACAGCAGGCATGATAAAGTAGGGCAATGGGAGATGTAGTGACTGTGAATGGCCTCAAAATTATTCATTTCCACACACACACACACACACACACACACACACACACACACACACACACACACACACACACAGGGAGTTTCACAGTTGCCATATCTGGGATTAGAGCTCCTACATACCTGGTATGCTACACTATAGTATTACACAGTTATCACATGCACTACAGAGCTTATATGTTGGAGAGCTCTCCACAGGTATCTTTGAAGGTGACTAACATCAACAGCAGTGCTAAAGGAGGGGTAAGGGGAGTGTGGTAAGTGTCAATGTCCATAAAATCAGGTATAATCATAGACACACACACTCTCTCACACAAACACACACACAGTTTCACAGTTGCCACGTCTGGGATTAGAACTCCTACATAACTAGTATGCTACACTATAATATTATGCAGTTATCACAAGCACCACAGAGCTTATGGGGCTGGTACTTGTCCAAAGGGTTATTTCAAGGTGACTGACATCAGTAGGCATGCTAAAGTAGGGCAATGGGAGGTCTAGTGACTGTGAATGGCCTCAAAATCATTCATCTCCACGCACACACACACACACACACACACACACACACACACACACACACACACACACACACACACACAGTTTCACAGTTGCAATGTCTCGGATTAGAACTTCTATCCTACTAGTATGCTACACTATAGTATTACGCAGTTATCACAAGCACCATGGAGCTTACAGGGCTGGTAATTGTCCAACGGGTTATTTCAAGGTGACTGACATCAGCATGCATGCTAAAGTAGAGCTATGGGAGGTGTAGTGACTGTGGATGGCCTCAAAATCATTCATCTACACACACACACACACACAC
The DNA here is from genome assembly GCF_019279795.1 of Protopterus annectens. NCBI lineage: Eukaryota > Metazoa > Chordata > Ceratodontiformes > Protopteridae > Protopterus > Protopterus annectens. Next base: position 373,267,937 of record NC_056739.1, on the reverse strand, counting down.
ACACACACACACACACACACACACACACCCTCAGTCACACACAACTTTACATTTGACAGGACTAGGTATACAAATGCTAGATGAATACTGATTTGTACTATCGTGTTACACAGTTATCACAAGCACCATAGACACTATAGAGCTGAGAGCTACCAAAAGCAATGTTTACAGTGATTGACATCAGCACATCATGTGATATTGGCCAATTGGATGTGTGGTAGGTGGGACAGGCCTCATGATGGAAATCTCTCTATCACTGTCTGTCTTTCTCTTCCCCACATCTCTGTGTGTGTATGTTTGACATATTATAGTGTGTTGGCCTTGGATATGTGTGAGTATTCCTATCCAATGTGTGTGCAAAGCATGAATGGTGTACAATGTGGTGTGTGTGCAAAGACATCTGCAACTGACAGACATGTATAGTCCACTGTGTTGTCAGACATCTCTAAGTGTAGGAGCATGCTCAGTATGACCTTCTGTACTGAGTGTGTGAATCCGTTCCAGGTAGGTTGTACTCCAGTCCAGGGTTTGGTGTTCTATACCTACAGCTAGCAACCTGTTTCTGCAGGATATCTGTAGATATGTTGACAATATGGAGTCACAGTGGGTGACAGATAGTGGGATACTGTAACTATTGTGTCTATGCTGCTTGTTTTACATGGTTAGTGTTAGCAGAGATATTCAGACATATGTACTGTTTTACACTGTGATGTACTATGTCATCAACTACTGACATATATACTTATTTGCTCACAGTTATTTCCTGGGAAATACAAGATGAATGAAGCTGTGTCCAGTACTGTGGTCTGCAGCCTACATATTCTTGCACACTCTGGAGGGGTAGCTGCAGACACTTGCTGATGGGTCTGTGTAAATGGCCCAGCACCTTGGTACTGTAGTGGCTGAGGATCCCCTGCTTGTACATATATAGACATAACAAAATGGCCATATCCTACTGTGGCCATACCTCTCAGCTGTACAGAGTCACCCAGGTTACCCAGAGGCAGGGCTCATATATCTGATCAGTTCCCCTTCACATTGTGGTTTACGAGCAGGTTTGTAGCCACCCATTACTGGGCTTGCAGGCAGGTGGTAGTATGGGCACACATCAGAGTTTCAGACTTCACATACTCCATGATGTCCATGCTTTTACACCCCCCACTCTGTTATTGTATCCTCTTCCTAACATTATGCAAGCAATATCTGAGAAGTATCTCTATAGTTGTCCCTTCATCCCAGCAGTATTTAGGGGTTGGTCCACAGTTCATGCAGTAGGACATGGGGGGCATGCTACTGAGATTTGTCAACATAACCTTGCATTTGTGTTCTGCTGTCTGTGTTATGTTGTTAGTTGGGACTCCATGAGATATCTTAAAATGGCAGCACGGGTGAGGCACAGGCCTTTGACAGAGGACTGTAGGCCATTTGGTAGTGATGCAGGCCATCTGTAGCAGGGCAGTGCATTCTGTCACTCCTCCATTCCCAGGCTGTGAGCCACTGGATTCCCCTGGGGTGACAGGGAATGTGTGTGTGGTGTTAATGCCAATAGTTCCTGTCCATATTAATCCATTGGTCTGGATGCTGGCAGGGTGCTGCTTACAGCTAGGGACACACCGGCATGGGACACCTCTTCAGCATGCTGCATTCTATGGGTATTCCCTACAGAAGTGGGGGTCATACTGTACTCATTCCCAACAGGAGAGATATGACTTGTGATAAACCTGTGGCCGATGGTGGGGTGAGATAAGTGCATGTGTGATATGGAAGCTTCTTGCAGTTGACTCACAGATATACCTGGGACATTCCTCTTATGCTGCCTTGTGCGGGGACATAGGCAATCTCTCATTACTTCATAACTGTGCCTTTTGTGGTCTTGGTCTGCCCACTGATTGACCAGACTACATCAGTATTCCATACTACACAGACAACTAATGTGCTGCTAACCTGTATGTACAATTGCAAAGGTGTGTGCGGTCGACAGTTACATTTTATATACTCTGTCTAGGGTACTTCCACTTGTGTACTGTGTGTATGTCTGGGCCTACATTCATGGCATGTCCATCTTTCAGACGGTGGCAGATATTGACATCTGGACAGTGAGTATGGATGACTGCTGATATGGGTATTGATGAGATGCACTGTGGTTGGCATTGCAGTTGTCGGAACATGGCCCTGTCATCAACAGTACTGGCCATAGGCCACCGAGACACAACCCTCCATGCCTACATGCTAACCACTTCCGGACAATATTGAACACACAACAACCTAACACATGGACGCCTGCATATTGTACACATGCAACAATCTATCCTGCAAATTGGGTCAGCTCAGCTAATCTGTGCTCCATTGTTATTAAACCCACACATACATGTTACTGCATTTCTACACAGGATTGTGCGGGGGGGCACACCTGACAACTTTAAACATTTGCTATGACTGTACTGGTATTTCAGGTACTCTGTTGGCTTCCACTTCATTTTGTATTCTGACCTATCATGCAGACTAGAGGCATATCAGTAGAGTACAGATTTTAGGTTTTATTGACCTACATTTCAGTTTCAGACTTTTTACCCTTCAGAACATACAACTGCCAGACCTGTTATAGTCTGTCTGTGTAGGTCTGAAGGGGGGCTGTTCACCATTGCCATCAATTGAAGGCCTTAGACCAGCCTTTCTTTATGGTCATCTACACCTGTCCTGCTGGCTGAGGCTGGTGTTGGGTATATGATCCTCACTGGCATGCATGTGTGTGTCCTATGGACACATGTTTAGCCCACCACATGTACTGCAGTGGGATTTGTACCTTGTCTAGTACTGCCTAGTATGCTGACACCAGTATTTGTTATGGGTTTCATGCTGCCTATATAGGTGCCCACTATCTCCTGCCATCCCATTCAGCCACCTGATTCCCTTGCATGCTCACATCCATACCATAGATACAACTAGCAGAACATACGACTCCATTCAGCAATTGATAGGAAGAGTGACTTACCTTGTGGCTGTGCCAGTATTGAGGACGGTGCTAGAGGGCTGACTACATTGGATGCACACAGTACACTCCCTATACATGGTAAAGCACAGGTAGTGTCATGTTTGGCATCCCTTTTACTATATGTGCGAGTCAGAGAGAGGTGTCATTCCCTGGGTCCCTACCGTGTCAGTGTATGTGCTATGCATTGCTTCTTTGCCAAAGCCTGGGCATACTGGGCATGCCTCCTTCTGCCTACATGGGTAGGTTCAGGTTGTTCCTCCTCCGAGTCCCTCTGTGCCTGTGATGGCCTTGGCAATGGTGGGGGGCTGTGTGGCCTTGCCCCATGATGTACCTGCTGCAGCTGTTTCTGTAGGATCATATTGTGTGGCATGACACATACTATGAACATTTGTGCACATGTAGCTGCAGAGTAGTACAAGGATCCACTGGATATGTCCAGGCAACAGAACCGTGACTTGAGCATCCCAAACACACACTCTTTTATGATTCTGGTTTGTACGTGTGCCTCATTATGGAGTTCTTGTTCGGGTGTGTGTGCATTTCTGATGGGTGTCATCAGCCACGGCTCCAGTGCATAACCAGCATCCCCCACTAGTTGGCCATATGGGATGTCCCCACTGGCAAATGTCTGCTACAGCTGTGTCATATGCCAGATGTGGGAGTCGTGATAGCTTCCAGGGCTGCCAACACACACATTCAAGATAATGCCCAAGGCATCGCACATGATCTGGCACTTGATGGAGGCGAAGCCCCTGTGGTTTATGTAGACCCTACCCCGCTTGCCAGGTGGTACTTTGATGTGCATGTGCATGCAGTCTATGGCACCCACTACCTCAGGGCATTCTGCTATTTGGTGGAAGAGACACATATTGCTGTTCAATGCCTCACGGGTGTCGAGGAAATATATGTGCTCACCAGCATGTGCTGACATGGCATCCAGGACCTGGTGGAGTACCCTGGATGCTGATGCCCATGAGATCCCCATGATATCCCCAGTTGGCCTTTTGAAGGCACCTGTGACTAGTATTCTTAAGCCTACACATACCTCGGTATCCACTGGGATGGGTTCCCTTCTGTTGGTTCTGTGTGTGAGGCGTGTCCAGCACAGCTCAACAATTTGCTGTAGAATGTCCCTGTCTACCCTATAACAGTCCACTATCTCCCATGTAGCCTCTGGTAGGTTACCCTGGGTCTGTGCACTCTTCCCCTTCTCCTCACTGTGGGTTGGTCATCAGCATTCACATCCTCACCATCCTCAGTCTCTTTCACATATTGATGTATGAGAGCAACAGCAGCCCCTAACATTTTGTTAGTTTTGTCAGGTAAAATTTCCCCATCTGTGTACACCAGTGGTGTAGAGTTTGTGGGAAAAAGCAGAGTGAAAGGTGTTTGCATAGTTTAAAGTAGTGTGCTGGGCTGGACTGCTGCCTGTGTAATTCGCTGATTCTGATACATTTCACCTGCCAGCTATGCTAGTTCTCCTCGATTGCCTTCCTACTGCTGTTTTCCCTTCCCACTGCCTTCCCATTTGAACCCCGAGGTGCACCCCGCATACCCAGTGCTCAGATGTGAACAGAGCTGCTATTTCCCGTGTTTTTTTTATTTGCTTAAAACCCGGTACGCAGCTCGCACACCCGTTTAGGCAATGTAAACACTGCTAGGCAGCCTCAGACACAGCCACTTCCTCAGCTGTGCTTTAGCTAAGGGCAAACATGGGCCACAGAGCTCAAATAAGCTTACAGCATGCAAGACCCCCCCCCATGAGGTCATTTACCTCTTATACTTATACCATGGTGTTGCTGCACCTACACAGTTGGGTGCAAGCTAACACTGAGAGGAAGTCTGTGATTCAGTATCAGTCCCTTCATTTGCATAAAACAGAATGCTAATTCATAGTTACCACACTCACACTGAGCCTTCCCCATTAGCAACCACTATTCCCTGGCATTGTTATCTTATGCATGTCATTGACTATCATGGCAAAATGCTGATTTGGGTTTAAAAGCTTATTTCCAACTTTTTTTCTTATTTTCAGGCCGATCCCGTTTGTGCACTGCTGCCCTACACTTAAACGTCCAAAATCGGCAAAACAAAAGTTATTTTTTTATAATTTTGCTACTATTTCCCATTGCAATGGCCATATATTTGGCCATTGGCATGCCTATTACATTGCATACATGCTTTCTTTGGAGCTGTCATGCCTCCATTTTGTAATTTACAGAAATGTATTCGGTTAGTAACCGAATACATTTCTGCAGGTTACACTATTCCTGCACAGACACCTGGTTCATAGGTTCATAGGTTCATAGGTTGGTACTAGGCTATCAGCCCTAGGGCCTATACAAGCCTAGCCATAACAATTCCCTGGCTATTTCTTCCCACATTATTTACTTTCCTGGACCCCTGTCTAGTAGGGCGACTGACGTGATCCCTGGGGTGAATTTCCTTTCTCCCATCCAATCGTCAAGGTTCCTCTTGAAGAGGTCCAAAGAGGCACTCTGCTTGACATGTATGGGCAATCTATTCCAGAGTCTGGGGAGTCTCTGGGTCAGGAACCTATCCCTCCAGCATGTTTTGTTTATTGTGATGACAAGGTTTAGATCCCTGGAGCGTGTAGCTCTGAGGGATTGGGATTTCTTTAAGTGTAGCATGTCCAACAGCTCTGGGTTTGACATGGCCTTGTATGTTAAGCAGAGATCGCCTCTGAGTAGACGATATGCGACAGAGTATAGCTGGAGTTTTTTAAGGCGGTCAGCGTAGGGCATCTGCTTTAGGCCTGTGATTCTTTTAGTGAGGTATTTCTGAGGCCTTTCCAGTTGTTGCAGATGTCTTGAGAGGTACATACCAAATGGGGCGTTGTATTCTATTCCTGCCTGCTTCCTGGATTGCTAATTCACCTCATTTGCATGGTTTTCACCAGCAAATGGGGTAATTTGCATATAGCAGTGGTGTCCATGCAGGAATAGTGTAGGAGAGCTGTTGCATGTCCCGGGAGCTTGTTCCTGGATTGCTCGTCCGCCATATTGCCTGCAGCAGCTCTTGCACTATTCTTGCACTCCGTGCAGAGCTTGATGAATCCTGGGGCATGTTTTATGTTATGACCAGTTTTTCATTGTATTGCAGCTTCCCATTTCTAATAAACCTGTTGATTTGGCATTCAGTTTATTCACCTTTTCTTTTAATTTGAGCCCCTTAGTTCTCATATTGTTTGTACAATTTATTTTTATAGTTATTCATGCACTTTATTAACTTTGATAGGACAAATCTGAAAGTGCTACAACTAGATTAAAATTTAACTGTACAGTGACTTTCTGTTAATTCTATTAATCTCATCCATGTGCCATCCACTATTTATCTGTAGTCTTTTATTATGTTCAGATGGTATATACATTTACATCAAATGCAATAAACAAGTTACATAAATATCTTTTAGTTATAGGTTCATAGGTTAGTACTAGGCTAAGTGCCCTTGTGAGCCATTGTAAGCCTAGCCAATTATCCCTTGTGAGACTCAAACCCTGCACCTTGTGTTTGTAAGGCAAACACCTTAACCATTAGGCCACCCTCCCAACCTATATCTCAAAAAGTTGTTCAGTTTCAGACCAAAGCTAAGTCTGATCTTTACATGACTGAATTTGGTCAAAAGTGCCTATTTTTAGTCTCATGGTTGTGTCTTACTGTTTAGTAAAAATCAGATTCAGCATATTCTGCTGTCTAAAGTTATTTTAATTTAGGTACTTTACAAAATTTTGTAAATATTGGGAATTGCTATATAGCACACTAAAATACCCTGTTATTTTTGGCTAAAATCTTTCAAAATTGTTATATTTGATGTAGTAAGTTTTCCAAAAAAATCAACAAACCATATTTCTTTATTGAAGTAGTCAAGGGCCAGTATCTCACAAGTTTAAACATTTTTGATTATTACATTAAACACAGAGAAAGATAATTCAGTTTTAGATTTTATTGAGTCATTTCTGACTTTTTTTACTGTACCACCTACTTAACATACTACACCTTCCCAGTATGATTGTTTGTTTGCTTGTTTGTTTATTTATTTATTTATTTATTGTCTATTCTTTACTGGGAAAAGTCCAACTAGGCACATGTTCCATTTTCAGTAGAGGCCCAAGGAGGAAAAGCTCCACATAAAATACCTTTTTGCAATGAAGAGCAGCAACAAATTAAACACATCAGCAAATCAAATGGCATCAGAAGTACTTGTTCTAGGGATCTAAGCCTTTTCTTTAAAATCAACACAACAGTTTGTAGGGACAGGTATATCTCACAGGGGATACTGCTGCTCTGGATCAGACTCCCCATCCTCATAAATCAAATTTCATTCCTGTCCATATTTAAGCACAGATTGGGTCTATGGATGGGAACAGAACATTTATTCCAGCATTGCCCCCTGTACTACTAATGGACAGAAATATCTCTTAAATGCTTTATCCTAAGCATGGATCCCCTCAAATTATCTGTGTTATGATCCAGTTAATGCAGGTAAGGCCAGTCTATAACCAAATGGGACAGGTTAATTTGAGCACAAAAAGGGAAAGGGAAATCGGCTAAACTTAAAATGGCCCACAAGGTCAGCTAGCCTAGTAATTACCTATGAACCTGTTTTAAGCATTGCTTTTCTGGTAATATTGAGACATAACAAAGGGATTTATCATATACAAGTTATGTTATCCCACATAAATCAAAGTCACATTTACATGTAATAGCTGAAGATACAAGAGTAATCATAATGAATATGGGTTCAATATGTATATTATCAGAAATGAAGTTGAATGTCACTAGAGCTGACCAGAGAAATAGAGGAGGAGATGGAATGGGTTATTTGCAGAAAAATCAAGAAAAACCATAAGTAGAAAGAGTTCTGTTAGTGGAGAAGTTGAAATAACTGTAGACAGGTAAAGAGATGAAAGTGGGGGAGGTATTAGTAGGAGAGGATTAAAGATACAGGTTAGTTGGAGGAGCAGTAGTTTGGTTGAAAAAGAGAGAAAAGAGATGGGATAAGAAAGGTGAAAGAGTCAGAGTGACTGATAATGAAAAACTGGTAATGGAACAGAAACATAAAGAAGTGTGGGTTTCATCAGGATGGGAATAGAAGCATAGCCATGAGGATGTTAAGTGTTTTAGGTTGTGTTTGAAACTTGTGTTAATACTGTCTTGTTTTAGGGTGAGTGGGATGGATTTCTAATGCTTACTAACATCTTGACCAGGAGATATTTGCTCTGTGAGTGGAGATTCCCAGGAGGGGAGTAGTTTATGAGGATATTTTCTAGTGAAGGGCAGCTGTCACATTTATCTATTATTTTGTACACAGTAAGCTAATTAGGTAGTTTGAGATAGTGTAGGCACTTTAGGCTGTGGTGTGAGTGGTTTGGTAAGTTGGATGTAAACTTGGGTATTCTACCTCTAGGGTATTTTTAGTCAGGACTGGCACTACATAGAGAAGTGAGAGGAGAAGATAAGATGTTGCTAAAGAATTCCTAGAGGAGTCAGTGAGAAAGTGTTTGTACTGATAGAAGAAGCCCAGCTTCTGGTGATTTTTCTTGATGGCCTCAGTGAAGTGTTGATCATATTTTAAGTTATAGTCAATTATGACACCAAGAAGCTTTGTGTTGGAAACTATTTGAGTTGTGTTATTATTTGCTGACGTGATGTTGAAGGATTGTTTCTGAGCTGAGATGACAGAGATTTTGGTAAAAACAGCATTATTTTTTTTTCGCTTTTAAAAGTATTTGATAGTCATCTATCCAGGCCTCAAGAGAGGAAAAGGAGTCCTGGGTTGCCTTGAGGAGTAGTGGTAAGCTTGGCACAGAACACATATATCTGGTATTGTTTAAGTACTGGATTATGGAGGCTTCACTGGTAGCTTTGTGAAGGTCATTTGTGAAGTTTTTGAATAGTAAAGGCCTAAGCACAGATCCATGAGGCATGCCAATACTGACAGACAGAAAGGAGGAAATATCTATCTAATTTCCATTTTACAGCAGTTGGCAAGATAGCTGTTTAACCAACTAAGGGATGAATGGGAGAGTCCTGCTGAGGATAGCTCATGGAGCAGGCAATGGTGAAAACTGTGTCAAATGCTTCTGACATGTGTAAGAAGCAGGAGGATATTAGGTTGCTGGTGTTTATATGAAAGTTTATGTAAAACTGAGTAGAGCAGTAATGGTGCTGTGCTGAGGTCTGAAACCATGTTGCATGTTGGAGAGGAAAATGTTATTGTGAAGACAGATTATAACATGAATCAGAAATAATTTTTCTAGTACTTTTGAGAGTTAGGTAGAATGACTATAGGCTGGTAAATGGAGATGCCAGTGGATGTTCAACCTTTGTGTAGAAGTATGTTGAGTTTTTCCAGATAGAAGGGACATAGCTTTTCATAATATATTCTGCCTATACTTGCTATTAGATAATGATCTATAGCTATGCTCCATTAATTTCCAATCAGGCTTTGCTATAACTTGTAAAAGTCAACCTGCACAAGGTTCCATCTAGTCAAGTTTATTTCCCTGATGCTGAACCGATGCTGAACCCCACAATTGCTGTTGTCAATAGGAAGTTATTGCCAGTGCAGTTTCTACATGTGTGTTAGCAATGATTCTCTGTTAGCAAGAAATGCTGTTTTCTTTGTGTATGTATGACTGTTGAGCTGGTGTATATGGGGGTATGGTGACCTTGGTCACCACATAGGAATTGTAGAGGGAGTTAATTCCCCTGAAAAAAAAATCTTTATTTTTGTTTTCATTGTGCAAGCTGTGTCCTTTTCCAATTGGACCACAGAAATACATAAATGAATCCTTCCTAACATCCATGTTAGAGTCAATGCTATTCATTCTTATAACAGCCTAGTTTCAAGTCTTCCTTCTGTTTCCAAAAAAAAAACCCTTACCATGAACTTGTAGTACCTGCAAAACAGCTGTACAAAGCTTCTTTTCAAATGTGTTTGTTGTAAAAATCAATGCAGCTTTCAACAAACCAAACTCTACTTAGTTTAAATTCTTTTAGTTGTTAGTAAACTCGTTTATTTTCCAATTGTTAATTCAAAGACCCTTTTCAGCTATGACCTGAGATGGAATGGCAGATAGAGAAAATCCGTGAGACATTCAAATACATCAGAATACAACATAATACAAGCATGCACACCAGAACTATGTAAATTCAGGCAAAGAGATAATAGATCTCTTACTGAGATACCAGAGAAATTTTGAAACTGATGCACAGAAATATCAGCTAACGTTATGACAAAAGTTAATATAAAAGTTACCCTTTGTGAAGCAAATGACATATTCAATATTTACAGTTGTACAGAAATCACAGATTACTGTTGTAGAATTATTGATGAGTATTCATTAGGAAAATATGTGACTCAATACCTGCATTTTAGCATGTTCACATAAGTTGTTGTATTTTTTTCACAAGTTTAGACTCTATTAACAGAATATGCATATACACAATGAGTGTTATGGTGAAATAAAAAATAGAATTATATTGTATGCTTTTTTCACTTCTATATACGTTTGTTAGACTGAAAGCAATCAAACGAGTGAATAAATTGTGACCAAAGTCAGAGGTAGAAAATATATCAAGTTCCTATGGTTAGTATAGTACACTAAATAAATATAGCTAGCATTTACAGTTCAACAACATATGTGCCCAAAGCACAGCAGGAGTAAACAGAAGCCATAAAGTATATTACATTGCATCTTATATATGTATTCAGTGAACCTGGATCCCCAAAGCAGCTGTACATATCTTCAACTATTAGTTGTGATTTGCTCTTTTCATAAATATTTTCATTATATAATTTTTGTCTGAAATCCTCTAGACTATTATTCCAGCAAGCTGTAGTGACTATTATGAAATCACTTTCAGCTTGTTAACATAAATGGTTGCCTTTCTTAACTGCAGGCCATCTATGCATCATAGGGGGTATGTTTACCCCTTAATTTGTTGTTTGATTTTTTTGGGGGTAGACAGTATTCCTTGCAAAACAACCTGAAAGTAAGAGTATTAAGTAAAAGTGTGGCTCTGGTTGAAAGTAGAAGTATTTCCCTATTTTTTTACCAGTTAATAGCTTTTATGTTTTACATTTTTATTAATTTAACATACATACAGTATTTACAACAAAAGGAAGATAATTAAAAAACAGCATATACTATTACATAACATCAAAAACATATTATACAAGTAGTGTATTCTAATTCATACATATCAATTTTCTTGATATTTTAATAGCAACATTTCTAGACTATCCCAAAAACTATGTAGCTTCAAATTATTAAAAGATCTTAAATTAATTAATTATTTTTCATTTTTACATAAAATTGCAGCTAAATTCAAAAATTTTCTAAACAAAGAAATTGCATCAGTTTTCCATTCTCTTGTAAAAACTTTTCGAACTCTTGTCAAGAAACTACAAAACACTTTATATTGCTTAATCTTTAAAGTCAGTGAAACTGGAACAGTCATTAATACTGCTGACTTTAATAAATCAACACTTATCTGACCACAAACTTTAAAAAAATTATTTGCCTTCCCAATAATCACTTAACCATTCACAATCCATAAACACATGTACCTAATCAGTCTCTAATTCCTTATTACATCTCCAACAGATTGATAAAACTGAGTTATTAAATTCAGAAATCTTATCTGGAGTAATAAATTCTCTGTGCATATACTTCTACATAAAGTTTCCAGTATAAACTGGAAGAAGACTGACTAAATGATTTAAGCAGTGAAGCTTTATTAACATCTATTAAATCAGTTAAACCACTACTAGCAAAAAATTCTAATATTTACATCTAATTTTATATTATTTATTATGAAATTTTATAACCTAGACAAACTTTCTTTACAGTCTGACTGTCCTTTTGTAACAAAGATCATATGCTCATACATTTCAGGAATAAAGTTTTGTTCCATTAGATTTATATCATTCATGAAAAAAAATATCTAATTTCTCTTTAATTCATAATATTAAATGACTGAACAAAGTATCCAACTGATAAGAAATCATTAAGGGTTCTAGTGTTCTTACTTTTCCTTTTTCAAAGTAATAATACCATGATAATAGTTCAGTTTCCATTAATAAGCTAATTTCAGTGAAATTTTGTGAGTCTTTGAAACCTAAGGTAAACGCAATTGGGAAGAAAGAAAACTTCCATTTTTTAAGTTGTGGTGTCCTATAAGTATATGTTGTGAATGTTTTTTAAGTTAAGTTCATATAAGAAAAAATGAAGTTAAGAAATGATTTTCCTTCTAAAGTAGTTCTAGAAGCCAAATAAAAGGATGTTAGCATGCATTAGAATAAGGCACTATATCCAGACAACTAATTCCACAATGTTTTCAATGTCTATTACTATTTTTGTATGTAACTCTGTTTTTTAGGATACCATAAAAGTAAAATTAATATTGTCTCCATTTTTTAATATTTTTTTTTCTGGTAATAATGCTGTAAAATGTAATAGATAAATAATCTTAGGTAATACAATAATTTTTATAAGCATTACTCTTTAATCAGACATGAAAAACATTAATTCTATTATTTATTAAGAAGTAACACATCTCGATTAATTTTGAAAATTATTATTAATGATCTTATTAATATCTTGTTGGATTTTAGTTATTAAATTTAGTTCTTGTCTTTCTCAATTATATTCATATTAACCTTTGAATTTACTATCCAATTGTTGGTTCATTAACATCATTTTAGTTTTATTATTAAATCTCAGTGGTGAAATTTCTTGAAATTTTCTAATTTCCTCATCAATTTCCTAAATTGAATTGTTCACATCTCCTGTTGTTAATAATACATTATCAGCATAAAGTTGTATTTTAGATTGAAATCCCCAACTTATATAAAAGCCTTCATTTTCCCATTTATTTTTATGGTATCAGCAAAAGATTCAAAAACTAGTGCAAATAATAAAGGCGGTAATAGACAGCTTTGCTTCAGAACCTTACTTAAAGTAAATCCTTGTGATATATAAGAACTAGTTTTAAGATATGCTTTGGAACCAACATACAAATTTCAATAAATTGTTCTGGAAATCCAAATATTTTTAAAGTTTTAAATATGTAACGCCACTTAACAGAATCAAAAGCTCTTTCAATGTCTAGACTAGTCAAAGCTATTTTTTATTCAAATTACCTGCTAAATCTAAAATTGTTATGACCCTTTTAATATAATCATACATAACTCTATTTACAGTAAACCCTGCTTAATCCTTATTCATTAATTCATGACATCCCTTAATCTCACAGAAAAATAGAAGTAAAAATGTTATAGGCTACATTTAAAAGAAAATGTGCCTATAAGAGGAAACTACATTTTTTTTCTTTAACTTTTTTATGAACAGGGAATATCAAAGAATACTTCAATGATTAATACATTAAATTATCTTTTTGACTTATTACAGTAACTTCATCAAGTAATTCTAATCTACTTGATGGGATAATTTCACACTTAAGCATCTAGTCCTGGAAGTCTTATCCTTCTTAAATTTTTAATACATTTTTAATTTCTGATAGAGATATTGGTTTGTTTAATAATGCAACTTGATGTTCATTTAACTATTTAATACTATTTTTCTTTAGATAATCTTCTATGTTACATTCATCCAAATTATCATTATTTTAGCTTTTCATGATAGTCTTTGAAAATACAGAGCATGTCATCTATATCAGAATTTAATCTGGTAGATTGTGGGATTCTAATGTAGAAAATTTGAGCATTTGTACTTACCATTTTCCTTCTTTTAACAAACCTATGAAGATTTTTTGGGGTCATTGTGTAACTAAGTAGTTTAAACTTCTCTGTGCTAAAATCTTTTGATAGTGTATTGTCGACTTTCTAATAATTTCTATATTATCAAATTTCTTAAATTGCTGTTCATATTTGCTTTTTCTAACTCTTCTTGTATTTTTAATAATTCTTTATCCCATTCTTTTATTTTATTACAAGACCACTTTCCAATTTTATCGTTTATATGGATCTTTAAAGAGTTCCTTAATGTAACATTGTTTACACCCCCTTCATTGTTAAAGGAAGGAAATTCCTCAATTTGTTCTTAAAGATAGTCTTTAAACTCTTTTAGTTTTGTCATATATAATGCAATTTTGTAAACAATCTGATAATTTCTTGGATCCAATGTTAGATTAAAATATAATGCATTATGATCTGATAAGGGACAAGAGACAGCTTTAAAATAATTAACTTTATTAAATAAGTCATTAGAAGTATGAATCTTAAGAATTTTGTCCCATGTACATGAGAAAAATAATGATTTATCTTCTGCTTTTGTTATTACATCAGTTGTGATCATTAGTCCATTTATTCAGCCGTTTAGCTGGAGCTGAAGTTTTGATTTTATTTTGCTAACTAGTATCATCTAGACTGGTTGTACAATTAAAATCACCGGCTAATATTAGACTTTCTTTCCAATGATCCAATGAATATTTAAATGATCATTTGTTACTGTAACCCCTATTCTTGGAATCTAATAAAATTAGCTAATGTATAAAGTTTATTATTGCAGTGAATAATTATAATTATATATATTTCTTTTCTATAATTAACAATATTAATAATTTTTGGCCTTATCAGAGATTTTTTTTCCACAATATGGTGATTCTTCTTTTTCTGTTAAACTTTGTAATTCAATTTGCATATATTTAATAATGAAAGCATTTTCCCTACAAAAATGTTTTAGATGGTGTTTTTTAACTTCTGTTGCTTTAAAAATATGAAGGCCTGTCTCAGGGTAGACTACATACGAACAAAGCAAAAATCACCTGAAGAGTGATTCACTAAAAGCTCTTTGCTAAATCCTGCACTTACTGAAAATAGATTGATTGGATCGCCCCTCCCCCATGGCTCTCAACTTCTTTGCTCAGGAATCAGAGGCAAAGACTCAAAATAAGGCATAGTTTTTAAACATTACTCTAATTCACTTAGTTAACTGAACAACAGATTTTTCTTCAGCATCCATTTTCTAAGGAATAAGACATATAAAATGGTAGTGTCATTAATGACTGACTATACTCCTCAGACAAAAGGAACAAGGGAAAACTAGGAGGCGGAATCAATGGTACTTGAGAGCTATGACCCCACCAAATAAGCCAATGTTATTTTTGGGAGGGGGAGGTTTCATGACTCAGGGTTTTGTTAACTGCTCTTTGGCCAATTTGACTCTGTTTACTCATTATGCATTTGGTTTCCTTAAAGTCAAATTTCTTTTTCTGTCAGTCCAATCTAACTGCTTTTGAGTGTGCATTATGGTGAATGTCAACAGCCTTGTACAATCAGCAGCATTTTAATTCTATGAATTATTTTAATTATACTTTACCATTTTATCCTTTTCACTTTCTGTACCTGCATAGTATAATTTTCTATCATTGCTGTCATGTATACGTACTGTACTATTTTCGTGGTAAACCTTAAAGTCTATTTACTGATGTAATGCACCTGTTAAGTACACGTGAATTTCATTTGTACTCAGACATATTCAGCATCCTCTCAAGCTCAAGTGAAAATAGGTAATGTTCTTTGCTCTTTTTCTGGTTATCTAAATAGGTATCTAGATAACCCCTCTCTCTCTCTTTCAAAAAACAGATGACTTTTCTAACTCTTATTTGCAATTCATGCCTGTTTCTTTAATTAGGTCATCCGCTGTATTACAGTGTTATAGTACTGCATACAATATGGAGGTTTCTAGGAGTGATGCAGTATTTTGCAATGTTTGCAACTAATATATTTCTCTGAAGGATATTAAGCTAAGATGTGGACTGAATATTTAGATTAGAAAAGGAAACATTATTTGAAATGCTGACCAACTGGACAGAAAGGTAGAAGATGAGGCTCAATGCAAAGAAATGCAAGGTACTATAACTGTCATGGCAGTAATCCTGTGTATTATAATGTATGGTTTTGAAGTGATGGAACCATTCAAGAAAATCATCTGTGGGCCTTGTTCATGTTTGTATGGGCACACCAATTACAGAATGAGAGGGTATTTGCATCCACAGGGTAGTAGATTCCAGAAACACAGGGGTAATTATTTCACTTTCCTTTACCATGGTCAGGGCATACCATGAGTACTGTACACAGTTCTGGAGCCCATACAAAGAATGAGCATCAGGTTGCTGAAATTAATCCAATGAAAACCTACCAGAAAGATATATGGGGATAAGGGAAATTATATTACTAGAGGAGGTAAACAACTTCTCATTAGAAACCCAAAGATATAGGAGAAAATGTAATACAGCTGAAATGTCACATCAGGGAGATGTCAATGAATCTTTATGAACAGGAGGGACATGAGTGGAGATGGTATAGGCAACAAATTGTAAAGAAGTGTCAAGTTGTTTTTTTTTTTTTTTTTACAGACAGGTTCTGGGCCCACAGAATGGACTGCTACAATTAGTGTTGCAGAGAGAATGCAAAGAGTGATTCATAAAGTAAGATTAAAATAAGTCTAATGGGGAAACAAAAATATTGTCAGGTGATAATGCCTTTCATAAAATGTGTTTTTATGATATGAATATAGAGTTTCAGTCTAGTTCTTTCAATATTATGGGATATAAATTCTGTATAAGAAGCATGGGGAAAAACCCTTGTATGTTCAAGTAAGATAATGTTCTTACAGTTTTTTTATTAAATTAGTTACATGCTGGACTGGTAGAAGAAGAAAGAGTGTTGTGCTTATTTTGCAGCAATTTGAAAAAAAATAGATTTCTGCCACAACAATGCATTCTTTTGTGCTGAGAGAAATTCAATTAACAGATAAATTCAAGTAACACAAAAGCTTCTTCAAATAATCATTAACCTTTTTATTATACCAGGAATGTATAGCTATGAGAATGAAAACTACATATCACATTTCCTTATTTTTGTGATTTTGTTCTGCAAAACCAACAAGCATGTATTGTTTATGTAGTTTGCAAGTACACCCAGTCTTTAACAAGAGACTGTCTGCGGTGAGTATTTGCCTAGTATCATATGATATATCCCTACCTCTAGTAATTTGATACAGGGAACAGAATGCAGTCCAGTGGAATATTCCTCTTATCCCTGACCACGCCAAAGTCTATAGCACATCAAAATGCACTTTGTACCATTGACACAACCGCGTGACCACTGTACTGTAAAGCAGAAACATCTGATTCTTCTGTGTGTTAGGCATGCCCTACTTTTACATTTCTGAAGCAAAGAAGGTACGCTGATGTAATCTGCAAGGTTGTGAATACTTTGGGCAAAGCCTGAGGAAATAGAAATCGGTGCGTGTTAGGTTAAAACTGGATATAACTCCTCAATGCACATGTTTCAGCATAAGCAAGTAATAAGTGACAACCCATTAGCATGTAAAGATCAGAGAAGGTCCTTGTTTCAGTTTCTAGAACTAAAATAGTGATCGCTAGTGTTAGGGGTTAATACAAAGTCTGAGACTACAGTACCTTGGAATATTTTCTTCCTCATCTGAGGCACAGTGACCACAGACTTGGTATATAGTTACTAGGAGTTCATGGTGAATACCTCATCATGTTTTGACTGAAATGGGATTATTACATGGTGACTAGCACAGTGAGCAAAACAAGAATGCTATTTTTAATTGATGCTGCTGTTTGTTCAAAGGATATGCTGTTGCTTCAACTATATCAGGGAATGGTGGGGTTAAGAAGTGTTGCCTTAGCTCCCAAGGTTGTGCAGTCTTGCGGGTTAGTACACTTAGAGATGCAGAAGTATGGACAGCACAAGGTAATCTGACCCAAGGAACAATTAATTTTTTACAGTGTTGAACTTTGAAATGTGTAGTGTCACCTTAACATTTTTGATGAATCCCAGTATGGAGTTTGTTGGTGTGATATTCAGTTGTAGATTCTACTTAGCAGGAGTGTGCTCCCTGCAAAAACATTTTGAGAGTATAACAGTGAGTTTTGTAATTCAGTGTTAAAAGGTTTACATCAAAATTGACTTTCTATGACTCTGGGTCATATAATATTGGGTGTCAAAGTTGTAATAAGGAGCTAATGAAATATGTATTTTCCATGTGTATTACTTATTCACTCCATGATTATTTCAGATCCATGGCAGAAAAGCAATCATTTGTACTTTACTGTCAAAAGACCTGATATAAAATTAGCATTATTATACATATTGTAATTTGAATCTCAGTGAAACACTTCCCAGCATTCTCAATCTCTTTCTGCACATGACGTCACTTACTCATTTGTGATCATGCTGAATACTGATTAGAAATGTGTTACATTTCTGCTCGGCACCCCATTGGACTCTATGACAGGAATGCAATAAAATGGTGCTTGAGACTCATATGTCTGATCACCGGTGAATTTTAACATGTCCAAACATGAAACTTACTGAGACACTTGTAAAGTTTGTACCCTCTGTCTTGAGTTGACCAGTGGCTTGAACCCTTCTGTTCTTCTTATACTAGCAGACTGCCACATACAGTACAACATGCTTTGATACCCCCCCCTTTACCATTCTGTGCTTGTCGTCCAGTAGAAAAAGCCCTGCATCACCATTCTTGTCACCCCATCTGGTCAATGAAGTTCTGTGACATCTTGTATATATTTCCTTCAGTTCCTTTGTTCTCCTTTTTGGTCACTGAAGTTCTGTAGCATCTTGTATACATTTCCTTCAGTTCCTTTGTTCTCCTTTTTGGTCACTGAAGTTCTGTGGCATCTTGTATATATTTCCTTCAGTTCCTTTGTTCTCCTTTTTGGTCACTGAAGTTCTGTGACATCTTGTATACATTTCCTTCAGTTCCTTTGTTCTCCTTTTTGGTCACTGAAGTTCTGTGGCATCTTGTGCACATTTCCTTCAGTTCCTTTGTTCTCCTTTTTGGTCACTGAAGTTCTGTGGCATCTTGTAAACATTTCCTTCGGTTCCTTTGTTCTCCTTTTTGGTCACTGAAGTTCTGTGGCATCTTGTGCACATTTCCTTCAGTTCCTTTGTTCTCCTTTTTGGTCACTGAAGTTCTGTGGCATCTTGTATACATTTCCTTCGGATCCTTTGTTCTCCTTTTTGGTCATTGAAGTTCTGTGGCATCTTGTGCACATTTCCTTCAGTTCCTTTGTTCTCCTTTTTGGTCACTGAAGTTCTGTGGCATCTTGTATACATTTCCTTCGGTTCCTTTGTTCTCCTTTTTGGTCACTGAAGTTCTGTGGCATCTTGTGCACATTTCCTTCAGTTCCTTTGTTTTCATTTTCTTTTTGAACTTGTTTCATTCAGCTGCAACTAGAAGTTGCTGAGATAAAGCCTTACAACTCATTTTGATTTATAATTATGCAGAATGACACGCAGACCAAAAAATGCTAAGATAGCTCTGGACATGAACACTGAGGAATGTTAGGGACACTGCCTCTCTATGTTTTGCAGTCATACTGTATGTTTTTGTTGGGGGGGGGTGATTAATATTTCCTAAATTTAATGTGTAAGCATGAACAAATCTGAGTCTGATGTTGAAAATGATACATTTACTTACCTGATAAGCCAGCTTGGCTTCCACATAGTCCATATTGGGAAATTCAAGTGATCGTTATCAATCCTGTAAGCACCATGACTACTTAAATATCCTTATCTTTATAGTTAGTATACTCCTTATTGTTGTTATCTACAGTGCTTCTGCTTCAAGTTTGTTCATGGCATTTGGCTATTTCAGGTGAACTTGGACTTTCTTATATTCCTTCATCCACTTCTTTTTCCTAATAGCTGCCTTGTTTTTCTTTTGTTTTATGTGAAAATGTTTGCCTATTATATAATACATCGTAATTGCACATTAGATATTTTCACATGTACACCTCAGCCTCTTTAACTAGAATAATTCTCAATCTCTCTATAAAAGTGTTGTTGTAACTCACTTCCCATTTGATAGTTAGCATTTCCTGTTTTTACCTGGCTATGCCTGGCAGTGTTGTGGATATAGCCTTCTACGTGACAACTGCCTGTAGTAACTGGGACACAAAGGTAGTGATGATTCCAGTAACTTAATTCCCCAGTTACTGCATCCCCTGTCCACTCCAGATGTGTACTACAATTTTATACATTACATGCTATCGCTTGTGCAGCTGCACTGAAGCCAACTTTAGAGACATCAGCAAAAGGAAACTTCCTTTTGATTCTTTGCGCTGTCACCAGAGGAGACACTAAAAAGGTATAACTTCATAGCCAACACCAAAGTATTATACTGTTCTTTCTGCCATCATTTAGAATTTGACATTCATTTCTCTCACTAAAACGGCATACCTTGTACTCCTATTAGAACTACAACTAATAACAAAGCAGATGTATAATTTGCCAAAAGTGCCTTGTTGAAATCAAGTTAGGCTAAGCCCATTAATGCTTTGGGCTTCTAGGTACAGAAATCTCTCAGAATATTTTGGAATAACATAAACGTGACATACACGATTGTGGAATTAGATTCCTATTTTAATCTTCCCCTTTATAGACTGATGCCCTTAAGGTACACCAGCCAGCAGGAGCGCGCGCGCACACACACACACACACACACACACACACACACACACACACACACACACACACACATACACACACACACACACAAAAACCCACACACCATTACATGCCATATGTGCATTAACTCATAAAAATGTGACTACTGGTTTCTTAACTTTATTGACTTAATTCTAAATATTGTACCTGTTTTATGTATCTCTCCTAAATAAGCGTGGTTATTTTCAATTTATTTGTTAGCTGAAAAAGTAAACAGTTTTTTTAACCCTTTTCAGTCGTGCCTCAGTTGATAATGGCAAGGATAAATATGATATATATACAGAAAACTTAGTGTAACAAGTCACTCAGAGTGCTTTTTTGTATGGTGGGATGAAAGTGGACTACCTGTAGAAAAGCCAGACAAAGGGAAAGCATGTAAAATTCCACAGAGGCAATTACCCAAGGATAAGACTGAACAGCATAGTCTTGTGACACACAGATTTGTCTCTTAAGTCACCCCATTCTGTAACATGATGATTTTCAATGTGACCTTTTTTTAAAACATAAGTCGGATAAATAAATGAAAGACCTCTCCAACATTAAATTTTTACTTCAAGTCAACAATCCACAGGATTCAAGGAATTCAGATACTAAATGATGAATACGTATCCTCCTCTGAGCAATTGTTTGATTTTTCCATGCAAATAGGCTCATTATTCCTTCGTCTAAACAGGAAGCTCCTATTGTCCAAGGCACCCACACCATGACAGCCAAAGGGAGATGTAGGAGGGTGGAGGTAGAGGAATAGGTGGAGGAAGGTATGTGGAATTAGTCTGCACAACCATCCATGGGAAAGAGTTAAGGATCAGAGTGATGATGGCACCACCTGGTGGAGACTGGATGCTACTGGTTATATCATAATGAAAGTACAGAAGAACATAACCAATTAGCTGTATCTACAAATGGATCACCTTTAGATGCCCGAAATCGCATTTCACCGACACGGAATCCGACGGGTCGAAAACACCGACAACGCAGATGACCGACAAGGTGAGAACCCGACGGACTCGGTAAGTGTGCGATAGAGTGAGGGATTTAGTGTTAGGGAGCGGACAGGTAAGTGTGCAATAGTGAGGGACTGTGGGTTTAGGGGTGGGTTAAGTGAGTTAGGGTTAGGGTGCAGGTAGGGTGTGTGTGCGATAGTGAGGGACTGTGGGTTTAGGGGTGGGTTAAGTGAGTTAGGGTTAGGGTGCAGTTAGGGTTAGGGTGCAGGTAGGGTGTGTGTGCGATAGTGACGGACTGTGGGTTTAGGGGTGGGTTAAGTGAGTTAGGGTTAGGGTGCGGGTAGGGTAAGTGTGCGGTTGTGTCGGACCTTAGGGTTAGGGTTTGGGTTACGGTTAGTGCATGTATGGTTGTGTGTATTGTCGGTATTTTGTGTTGTCGGTCTGTTGGTGCCAGTGATTTGTGTTTCGGCGTTTTTGCATTTCGGTTAACTGAAGGTGATCCCTACAAATATGTGCAAGCCATCCTGAATGTGACTCATCACGTGCACACTGATTTATATCAAATGGCCATGAGAGACAGGGGAAATGTGTAAGTGACCTACATATGCTTGTGAGAACTTTCTTTGGGCATTCATATTTCAAAATAAAGGGCTAATAATCACCATTGGGAATCCAGGGCTAGGTTATTTAAATCCTCACAGATTAATAACTTACTAAGCACCTATGAACCTACAAGATTCATGGGTCGGGTCATGACTTTAAGGTATGTTGGACAAAAATCCATCTCTTGGACAGTGTATTATCCCTCAGTCACATGTGCCCAGCTCTGAAAATATCTGTAGTGGGCAACAGAACACAGACCTCACTACATTATAAAGGACATATGGTACACACATAGGCAAAATGTACAGATTTAGTCACATATGCCAAAGAGCAAAGGCACTTACTTGTATAATGCCTTACAGCAAGCTATGTGCATATGTACTTACAGTTACTATCTTTTCTGCCGCGATGTAAGTTTTATGTACGATTCACAGTAATGTAAAAGGAGCATACATGTAAATGGAAATAATATACAAGTAACAGTAGTCAGACATTATATATTACATTTTAATTTTGTTTTAAAAATGTTTCTGGTGAGAATTTCATTAACTGCATTACTTTAAAGGATGGGGTTACAACTAATATTTAATTTGGTTCGTCCACACTTACTGAAATAATTATCACTGGAACTTTTAACACTGCACATATGGTACATTTTGTGCACATTGGTATTCGTACAAACTTTGTCCAGAGTCATTGGGTCAAATGTTGTGTAAGGCAGGCCAGTTTTTGTACTACTCCAGTCTGTCTAAAGACCACAACTTGGAAGGAAAGTGGTAATATGTGGTAAGTGGAGCACTTTCTTTTCAGTAATACAGTTCTAAATCAAGTTTACAGAGTGGAAGCTTCAGTTTTGGGATTAAGAGCAGGTTTATAGCTTTGCCCTCCATACCACTTCATTAGATCTAAGCAGTAATTGTCCAAAATACAGTAATAAGCTGGTAAGAACAGTCAAGTTTTTCTCTGTTGGCCACCAAACATGCATGACATGTAAGCACAAGTGGGGCATTGCTGTTAATATCAAAGCACACTGAAAGTTCAGTGGTTTAATATTAACAAGAAATTGCACAAGGCTGTTATTTATCTTTTCCAGTGAGCTGTTGCTTAACTATAGGATTCTTGCATCAACAGATACTTAAAGCACTACACCGTGGTTTTTACTGGGACATGCTGAAGAGAGATTGAGGTATAATCATCCTAACATCACACTTCTGACAGAAATATTCATCTTGTAATATCCTTCCTCATTGATTTGAGAATGCCTCATCTCTTAAGTGAAATGTAGACAACAAAGTGCTGCATATATTTTTACTTTTGTGGGTTACAACATTCAGCTACAAATGAACTACAGCTTTCTGACCTGGGTTTGAGTCTTACATGCATACTGTACGTCTCCCAGTAAACTGAATAACCAGATTGTGTTGCTGAATCACCCTTGCAGTTAGTGCCAGCCAAGTGTTATCCATTTTAAAATGTAAGAACATCCTGTAAAATGTAATATTTAAAGACTACTTTAGTGGCAATAGTAAATAACTGCAGTCTGTGATGTGCATCTGTCTGTCTATAAACCAAGCAGAAACTTTACAGTGTGGAGGTTGTGAAGTTCACTCCTTGAAATATGTTATGCAGCTAGTTCACTAATAAAATTCAAACTTTGAAATACGTACTACAAAATAATAAAATAGTAGGTAGTCCACAGTTGATTTAAAAATGGAATATCCTTTATTGAAACACATAAACAAGTGATCCTAGTTGAGTACAATGAAAAACATTAAAGACATTCATTAATTTATATATAATCTGGTTATTTGGAGCATAGGAGTGGTTATAGAGGGTGGTTCTGTTAAGAGCAATAAAAGCCTTAAACTCATTCCTTTAATTGGTTAAAGGAATGAGTTTAATGCTTTTATTGCTCTTAACAGAACCACCATCTGTAAACACTCCCTTGCTCCAAATAACCTGATTGTCTTTAATGCTTTTCATCATACTCAACTAGGATCACTTGTTTGTGTGTTTCAATAAAGGATATTCCGTTTTTAACTCAATTGTGGACTACCGACTATTTTATTACTTTGTAGTACGTATTTCAGAGTTTGAATTTTACTAGTAAATTAGGTGCATAACACATTTCAAGGAGTGAACTTCACAACCTCCACTGTGAAGTTTCTGTTTGGTTTGTTTCTGACCCAGTATGGGTTGCATGGTGGGTTTTCTGAGACTTTGAGGAATACCACGGATTTTTCTTTTTGTATCTATCTATCTATCTATCTATCTATCTATCTATCTATCTATACAAGTTTTTTACCAGACATAGCAAGATCACAGGTCAGCATGAAAACTGACAGCTGAAGAGTGACTGGGGAAGAAGCATCGAAGACACACTACACTCTTCACAGAGATAAGGCTTAAGGTCAGTTGAGCTGCTTCCTACGGTGCCATATGTGCTGGTACTAGTAAAACTCTAGCAGAAATGTTGAGTCTTTTTTTTTTAACAAGTAGTGGGAGGTTCTTCTGTTATCCCTTTTTTCTGCAGTGTGGTCAGCAGCAGTTTGTACTTCATGGGTTCTCCATTGTACTGTGATTTCTCCTTAGCACATATCCCCCCTCCCATTTTACTGGAGAATTTAACCTCTCTAGGTCAGAGTCATCTGTTCCTCCTTCGAGAAAGGATGGGTGTCCCACTGGAGGTAGGTAAGCCTGGGATTCCACCACTGCTACTTGTGAAGTCTTAGCTTGATAGTTTTGGCCCTAACTCTTGCATGCTCGTATCGCCTAAGTAGGCTGGGCAAGTCATGAATCATAGTAAAAAAGCATTTGATCCTTAAGTTGTGGGTTGGCGATGCCTTCTATGACTGCCCACACATGAAGCTCAACAGCACCTTCCAAGCCCCCTATCCCATCCCATCCTTGCCCCTACTGGGACATCATTCCCACCCTTCCCCCAGAGGAAGGTGAGCTAGTGCAAACCCATCATGCTGCTCCCTCTTCTGCCTGCTCTAAAAGCTGCCTGAAGCATTAATCAAATTGGGTCACCTGACTTGTAGTTACACCATTATCACTCTATGCTAGTGGAGATGGCTAGTTTCTCCTTCTGTTATCTAACTCCACTGTAGGACATTTTACTTTATTTGCATAAGCTTTTTGATGTATATTTCTTTGAAGCTTACATTCTTGCCTTGCTTTGCCACTATTGCATTGTGGTCTTTACTTTCTGTAAGACTGGTGCTGAGAGAAAAAGTTGACTGGAATTACTCATTTAAAAGAGTGAGGTGTTCCATTTATAGCTGCCTATTGAAATAGAAAAACTGTGAATTGTTGTGTAAAGCTAGAATAACATACATAACAAAACTTGTGAGGAAAGTTGTAATTCATGTTAATAGGAATGCTCTCTGTTTAGTAATACAGGTCTAAATCAGCCTCCAGGAAAATGCTCCTTCTCTGAGTTAATATAATCTAAAGAGTTATTTAAGCAATGCAGTGTTAAGGGGGCTGTAGGAGAGATCCCCCTGTGTTGTACTGTTAATTCCCCATTCAATTCACGTCAGTTGTTTTTCTTACATAGTTCTGCTTAAAGGTTAATAAACTTGATTAATGAAAAAAAATGGTATGTTTGGTTTCCTTGTGTCAGTGTTTCACACTCTCTCTTTCCTTGGTAGTTCACCTATACTCTCCCTCACCTGTACTCTGTGCTGGATTATATGTCTAGTGATTATGGAGCTGAAAATTATAGGTGGCCTTTTTAATGGTTCAATAGTACATGATTTCAGACTAGAATAGAAATAGGTATGGCAAGACCTATTTCATACACATGTGCCTGAAGCGTCAGTGCCATTACTCCCATTCGTTACTTGCTTACTTAACTTATTTACAATTGTTTACTGGAAAGGTCTGAATGGGAATTAAAACCCCTTTTCTGTAGATACCCATGGAGAAAAGCTACTTTGTTATATAATCAAATTTACTATGATAATGTGCAGAATGTCTATTAAAGCAAAAGCATTTATATAATTATAAGCCAGACATCTCAAGATTTAAACAATGAACTGCACTGTGCACTATGCATACTTTAAAGTGAGTCTTTTTTAACAGATTAATAAACATATTTGGTGGTTGCACTGTAAAACAGAGATACTTTAAAGGGATTTTTTTTTTACTTGAAAAAGTTGTTTAACTGCAGATTTAGAGGTGAAGTCTCACAAGTTATGTATGCACACAGGCATGTGCACCTACACACACACACACACACACACACACACACACACACACACACACACACACACACACACACACACACACACACACGCACACACACATAGCACATGTCTGCTAAAGTACATTCAGTTGTATACCATGGTTGCCATCAATGGTTACATTTCCTTTGTAGACTAGAAAATGCTCATGCACTACACCTGTGCAAGTACTGACTCAAAGTCAGTGGAAGATGTATCTTCATGTGGATCTGTGCAACAGATATGCATCCTCCTCTGGAAGGATGTCACAAGAAAACATAAAAGGCCTTCTTATAGACAGTATTACAGTACCTAGTTGATAGGGTTGCCACCTGTCTCACTTCCTGCAGAGAAGTCCTTATTTGAATAGTTATGCCCTATTGTTGGGTGGAGGGGGCATGAAAATGATAAATGTGCTGATACTTTACAAGAATTACAAGAGACAACATGTTCTGACTTTCCTTTAAGTGTCACAGACATCTTTGATACTACATTTAAGCAATCTTAATTATACAATAGTATAAACAACCATTTAAAGTTTAAAGCTTAGCATTTCAGTACTGTGATGATGCTTATGTAAATGTGTCAGAAGAGATGACCACTGCCTTTGAACCACTGACTGATCTAATTGCTTTGTTTTGTCATGAAAGGCATGGCTACATAGGAAGCAGCTGTGAATCACTGTAAGTTCTCTTCCTCTCAGCAATAAAGATGGTGGAAAATAGTTTCACACCTCTCTGTCTTTTTTTATCGCAACTGCTGAGCTCCTGACATCAGCTGGATTAATTACCCATATACAATTGTAAGCAGTATCTGGCAGGTGAACTACAGATTTCTCTGTGCCTGTGGTGTGTCATACAGGTGAAGACAAATTCCTCTGCAAAATATTTGAGAAGTTAAGCTTAAAAAAGTGTGTGGGCTTTCCTTTCCTTTGATTCCAAGGCAAGGAAATTAAAAATTTTATAAAGTGCAAACAGGTTTCTGGAGCTTACACAATACTGTACAACACAAAGAACAGACAAGATGTGGCTAAAGTGCATGAAAGACAGGAGTCAAGGAGATAAAGCACTTCCTGTGCAACACTGGGAGAAACAATAGGAGAAAATGGGCTGACAAAGTATACTACAATGCTGCTTAAAAATATTAAATGTATTATCAATATACCATACTTCATAAGGCTGTGCAATAGGTGGAGAAAATAGATGATGAGTAGAAATTCTTTAATTTGTACTGTTCCTGTTTAACAATGAATAAGGAAAAATGCAGACGTGTAACATTTTGTGAATAGAGCATCTTTATTTGACAGCCATGTTGTGCTTGTCTTAGTGACATTGCCTATATTCAAATTCATCATAAAACCATTGTACTGAAAATGCTTAATGTATGGCAGTGCTAATGTGTGTTTTTGAAGAAAGTATGAGTCAGCTGTGTTACAAAATATACAGAAATCCCATTTGCAAAATATTGCATTTGCATTAAAATATGGACAGCCATCTATTATTCACCAAATTATGACCAACCTTATTTTCTTCAACTTGTGCTGACTGCAGTAAAAAAATACTTGCTGCACATGTCAAGATGTATCACACAGAAAATAAAACAATGTAATGGGCCACAAAAACATAGGCATTTTACAGATAGATAATTGTGGAGTTTGCCAGGGGCCCTCTTTAGTAGCAGTAAACATTGCTAAAGTAGCTATGCAGATCATTTCACATGAGATAATTACAGAACTGCTTGGCAGACACTAAACTGGGAAAAGCATGTACGGATGATAAACAAATGCAAACTGATACTTGAGCAAGAGAGTATCAAAAATAATATAATATGGTACAGCAACTATGGGGAAGTGGGCTGCAAATGTAGCAGAAAAAATATAACAGAAAGGCAATGTTTTGTACATTACACATATCACCATGGTAATTATGACTGGGAAAAACATTACAGAAAAAAATAACATGGAGAAAAAAAGCTATGAATTTCTTTGGGCACTTATTGGGAAACCCACAGCCACCATGGCTAATAAGACTGAAGAAGCCTAACATAGATACAGAACTGTGATAGTTCTGATGTACACTGAAAAATGAAATAAAGGGATAGAGGCATAGGCTCATACAAAGTTGCTATGTATGCAGTCCAGGAAACCATTAGGGAATATAGCCCAAATTCCCAATAGCCTCAAAGCACATAATACAAAACAAATAGCACAAAACATAGTAGGAAAAAGAAGATGTAAAGTTTCAAACCATGTACTCCTAACATTGAAAGCAGAACTTTAGTCCTCTGCACTTACTGCCAGACATCACAAATTCAGTTAGTGGAACAGGAATAGGTTGCTGCATGCCTCAATTCACCAATGGTTGTAACCTTCAGGAGTGCAGTTTCCTACAAAAGTACACCGTAATTTCTAAGTCTTAAATAGCTCAGAGCATAAGTAGTATTTGCGTCATTACCAAGGAGGCAGCCTTGCTGAAGAGTGATTGTGTTGTATATTAACAAATCAGTCGATGAGCAGAATAACGTTAAAAGAGAGAAACATGATGCTAGAAGACATCTATGACACACTCCAAAGCTAAGGAATACAAAGTTGGCAATATTTGGCTGTAGAATTGCAGAACACCATAGTAAGGAGAAAACATTATAAAATAAATGCAACTGATAAAGAATTTCCTACAGTATTCAGTCATTACCCTCCAAAAAAATCTTCCCACAACAGGGACTGGAGAATAGAATAATGTGTCATTATCAAGGAGTCAGGTTTGTAGAAGAGTGGTTTTCTCTACTAACAAGACAAGATAGAAAATATTATGCCATAGGGCATCTGTGCCTCAGAAAAATAATTATCCAAAGTTAAGGAACAGAAAGTTGGTCATATTTTGTTGTAGCCTTGCTTAGTAAGGGGTAAAAAAGAACATGACATTATAAAACAAATTAAAATAAAAAGCATGTTCTACAACATTCAAACAGATATATGTGTATATATGTATGTATGTATGTATATTAATGAAAACAAAAAATCATACCACTGCTAGCACTGGGGAACAGAATTACTTTCAAAACCTTTCCTTTCCAGTAGCAGTTGTTACTTATACAGGATTCCTCAGTTCAAATGTGGTTTGGTAACAAACTAATTTGTCCAGAGCCACTTTAAAGTAGCTACGTTGTTAGGGGAAGGGTAGGAAAGGGGAATTTTTTAAAAGGCATGGGGAGAGATGTTGGTGTTTGAATGGGAAGAGGAAGGACTTTGATGGATACTGGGCAAGAAAGGGTTAATGGGTGGATGGCTGACTACTGGGGAGGAAGTGAGGTAAGTGTAAGGAGGGGTTAAGGTATTTTTATGTGAGAGTGGCAGACTTGTGAAACCAGATTTAGGTGTAAACTTGCTGTGGCAAGTGCTATGTCTAAGACAACCTGTAGGTATTTTGGAAAACAGGTAAGCCTTGGGTTAATAGTGGTGTATGGTGGTAGTGAGTGAGTGGTTTAATATTTTTTTTTCTTCCCTTCTCCCCACTAAGTATGCTCACTGCCTGAGTAATTTGTATTTTGGGGGCAGGAAGGGGTATTCTGTGCTTAGTTACAGTTTGCGTTTTGTGTGATCTGGCTGTAGAGTTTACTTTAGTTGTTTTAATTTAGTGTATGCATAAGTGTGTTGGCACTGTACAGGGTTCGTTCACCTAATGGTAGGGCTGGCTGTGGCATCTCTGGGCTTTCTGTTGTTTTTTTTTCCTTTGGTTGACTTAATAGCTATGGGCTTTGTTTGTCGCTTGGCATTTGTTTGCCTCGTGGTAGGGCCATGCTGTGTCAACTCTCGGCTTTCTGCTGACGTATTCATTTTGATGATATAATAGTCATGGACGTTTTATTGCTTGACATTAATTTTTCTTGTGCTTTGTCACTGGGGTAGGTCCCCCTATGTCATCTGTGCCTGTTTTTGACCAAGAAAGACTTGTTGCTCTCATTGGTGGTGGTAGTGCAGCAGAAATGTTTTTGTTGCTGGGATGGTTCCCAGACTGGAGGAGCCTATTCACGGGCAGCGAGATGCTAGCGAGAAACATCCATTAGTTGCACGTTTTTAGCAAGATTAACAGTCAAGGGGGAGTTAGGATGGTGGTCTATCACATAAGGGGGCTGTTTGATATATATTATGGAAAAAAATAAGACACAAGCAAAAATAAGTGATATTTTTTTCACGACGAAGTTGGCATCAGCAATCAAAAGCATGTAAAATACCTCCAATAGTAGTTGCACTATTCAGCAGCTATAACAAAATGGGAACAGCGACAGACTACTCAGCAATATACAACAAATTAAAATGACAGTATTACATTTCTCTGTTCAACACTGTATGCTGTGCCACGCCCTCTTTCCTTATATACATTCAAGTCCTGGATGCAAGCAGTTAGAAAACAGTTAATTTTTTTCAGTACTTATTGTCCCTTCTGCCTCCTTGGATGCTCACTTTCGTTGAGTGACTGTGTTTTGCCAGGGAAAGCATGATATTAGAGAACATGATAAAATAGTAAAATAATAATAATAATCATAATAAAATAAAAACTAGTCAATTTAAAGTAGATTTTAGTACCAGTGCAGATGGTTCGTTAGGGAAATATAGTCTGTGGTGGGAGCTTAAATTACTTTGCAGCAGGGAGTGGGATTGGTATAATGGTCAAGATATTTACTACATGTACAAGGCGCAAGGTTTGGTTCTGACCACTGATTATTGGCACTAGTTGGGGCTTTACATTGTTCTTGTTGGGGAACATGAATCAGTAGGTTTTACAGTCTCTATGGACAAGAATCCAAAGTGATTGTGGTTGCAAGGTGATCACAAATCTGTAGGATTTTCATTTGGAACCTAGTCTACAAAATATGTGCTACTGCAGACCTCTGTGCTTGATAAATAGGGATTTGAAACTGGTTGTGAAGTTTAGTAACAGGTTTGTGGCAGTTTTTTCTATGTGATGGGTAGGTTTCATTCTTGTGGGGGGGAACGTATTTTATGCATTAGGGTGTATTAAAGGATATTTTAATCTGAGTGTAAGGGGTTAGTTAAATAGGTATATACATACACACATATATATATATATAATTTTATATATATATATATATATATATATATATATATATATATATATATTTTTTTTTCCTCTTCGTTGTTAGTAATTAGTGTTTATTCTGGTAGCTGGATCATGCACTTTGAGGCAGAAATGGGGGGCTACTATATTACAAGCAGAAAAATTGTTCCGAGAGCTGCCAGCAAATAAGTCTCCAGCTGCAGAAGAACTTGGTGTATCCAGGAGGAAAAGGAGAATTCAGGCTCCAAAGAACAAGTCAGCAACATGAGGGAAGCAAGCTAGGAAGTCAGTGGATAGTGCCACAGTGGAGGCCCTGGCTAGGGCAACAGGACATGTTAATGCTACAAGAAATGATACTTTGTTGGGAGTACATACTGGCATGTCTGATCTTTTGAGGGCTGGGGTAGTCCATCGAGAGGTAAAGGACAGGAGTCAGACCAGTATCATGGTGAGGATGCAGGTACAGTGGTGGATCAAGAGCTTCTGAGGGGAGAGGGGCAGGTCCAGAGGTAGGTATTAGTTAGGGATTTTGGCTTAGGGTCATCGTTAGATAGTTTGGGGTCAAGTTTAGATAGGGTTCAGTCACAACAGCAGGAAGTGAGTTTTGATTTTGGGATGCAACCTAAGGACTGAATATCTATTCAGGCCTTGGCTAATGCAGAAGGAGGGCCTTTTTGATTCCTCCCACATTCTGGCATCAGTTAAAAAGAAGATCTGGAAAAGCGAGTATATCGATATATTTGAATTAATTGATGCAGAAGGGGTGCAGTGTTTGTTGAAATCTGAAATGGCAAATAACAAGGGCCTTTCGGCATCTTTAATGGTGATGGGGCAGAGGAGAGTGAAAAGACTGCAAGTCAGGACATGGGAAATTGGGTGTTAGGGTTTGTGTAATACATGGTGGTTTGTTTGGAGAAGGATAATTCGATGGCCTTACCACTCCTGGCTTTTTTTTTTTTTTTTTTTTTTTTTTTTTTACAATTTGTGAGACAAAAAAGGCTGCATGTGGGGAATGCTTTGATGTGGTATGATCAGTGATTCCATAAACAGAAAACAGTAAACAGGTTTGGTTCCTAAAATGTTGCTTGTTGAATTTCGGTTGATTCACCACTTGTCCTATCTGGAATGTAACACAGTTAATAATTTAATTTCCAGAGGATTCAAAGGGTAGATATGCTTCATTGGATGAAGGGGTGGAAATCATTAAGGGGTTACAAGATCTGTGGTTGGTAAAGGTAGATATTGAATCTTCTTTTCGAATACTGCCAGTACTGGATGAAGAGTGGCTGTTATTGAGCATGATGGTCAACAACAAATTTTATTTTGACAAGCCATGGCGATGGGATGTTCAGTGGCTTGTGCCATCTTTGATAAATTTAGCCCCAGAGGCAACAGGCAAACCATTAGAATTGGCAGCAAAGGGTGGTCACTCAGGAGGCTGTCCATTATTTGGACGATTTTTTGGTGCTAGGTAAAGGGTTTGTAGGGGTACTTGAGGGCATGCAGATGTTCATGACAATATGTGAAGAGATGGGTTTCCATTGGCTATGCAGAATTTGAAGGACCCTGCCAAGGCACTGTGTTTTCTAGGATTGTTAGTGGATATGGGGGTAGGGGCTGTTTTGTCTTCTGGTTAAGAAGATAAAGTGGCTGAGGGAGAAGACTGCTTGGATGACTGGCAAAGAGAAGGTGCAGATTAGGGACGTCATGGAGCTTTTAGGGCTGATGAACTTTGCCTTTTGGGCTCTGCATCCCAATCATGCAATTTGCAGGTCAGTGGCATTTTTGTTAAAAGGAGGTAGAAGTAAACACATTTGGGTAAGTTAAGGTGGATATGACTGTCATTAGCATATTTGTGCAAAAGGGTGAAGTTGAGTTGCCAGAGGTAAGGTGGATAAACGATGGCCAATGACAGGACAGGCTCTTAAGATTTTGTTGAGGGGCTTAAAGTTATTGAAAGGAGGCTCAGCAGATTATAATTTCTGGGTGACATTGTCAATATCGATATATAATGGAGCAATTAGGGAGCCCCGAGTTGTTGGGGTTACTGGTATGGCAAGATGTGATTGTATTTTCAGCATCAGTAGAGATATGGTTGAGTATATCTAAAATGAACTAGATGAGTAGGGTTGTGCAATTTGTTTTTGGTGAAGGATCGAGACAGGTAGATGTGTCCAGTGTGCTGGGCCAGAAGGTTATACCTGTCACATGCTGGGAGTCCATAGGACTTGGTTTTGCAGTCAAACGGAGTCAGGATGATAACAGGAAATCAGTTTGGGTGCATGATGAGAAAGGCTTTTCTGTGTTTGGGTTTTTGGGGAGAGAGGTTTTCTACTTATTCGTTTCACATTGGAAGGGCTTCTAATCTGGCGAGAGATGGTAGGTCCATGGAGGTTATCAAGAGGGTGGGTCACTGGTCTTCATGTGACTTTTTATCTTAGGTTCATAAGTTCATAGGTAGGTACTAGGCTATCGGCCCCAAGGCCCAGACAAGCCTAGCCAAAAAATGTACCCTGGTTTTCGCCACCCAAGAAAATTATTTTCCTGTGCCCCTGTCGAGCAGAGCCACAGAAGTGATCCCCGGGGTGAATTTCACATTTCCCATCCAATCATCAAGATTTTTCTTGAAGAGTGCTAATGAGGAACTCTGTTTGACATAGAGAGGTAGTCTGTTCCAGAGTATGGGAAGTCTCTGGGATAGGAATCTATCCCTCCAGCATGTTCTGTTTATTGTGGTGACAAGGTTTAGGTCCCTAGAGCATGTAGCTTGGAGGGATTGGGATTTCTTTAAGTGGAGCATGTCCAACAGCTCTGGGTTTGACATAGCTTCGTATGTTAGGCAGAGATCGCCCCTGAGTAGGCGATATGCGATTGAGTAAAGCTATAGTTTTTTGAGACGTCTGCATAGGGCATCTGTTTGAGGCCAGTAATCCTCTTTGTGAGGTATTTCTGTGGTCTTTCCAGTTGTTGTAGATGTCTTGTGAGGTACATACCAAAAGGGGCATTGTACTCTATAATGGGTCTAATGAGTGATGAGTAGAGGGGAACAATGACCTCTTTTTTTCTGGATGAGAATCTTTTTGTGATGAGATGAGCCACGTAGAAGGATTTCCTGACCACTGTGGTGATGTGATTATCAAAGGAGAGACTACTGTCCACCTGTGTCCCAAGGTCTCTTATCACATTTTCGGCATTAAGTAGACTACCAGCTATGTGGTAGTTCATGGGTACAGAGTTTTTACCAAAGGGGATGACAATATACTTTTTGGCATTGAGCTTCAGGCCATGGCTTTGACACCAGGTATCTGTCTCAGTGAGGCCCTTTTGTAGTTTGTCCACATTGTTAGGAGTTTCGATTATGGCTCCTACTTTGCAGTCATCTGCAACCTTTGTTAGACAAAGACCTTCTGTGTTGGCCTGCACTTCAGAGAAGTAGATACCAAACAGGAGAGGACCCAGGACTGAACCCTGTGGTACTCCACTTGTCACTGGTCTGATGTCGGATTTGGAATCTGCTACTTTCACAGTGTGGGTTCTGTCCGTGAGCCAGTTGGCAACCCATCTTGTGACATAGGGATTTATACCTAGTTTAGTGAGCTTATCTATAATTCCAGAGTGGGGGATGGTGTTGAAAGCCTTGACGAGATCTAGATAAGCTGTGTGAACCATTTTACCATCATCTATGGCTTTGGTGACTGCTTCAAAGAAGTCAAGCAGGTTTAGGAGACATGATCTGCCTTTTACAAATCCAAACTGGGTAGGGTCCAGAGTTTGGAGATTACCAATGTCTTTGTTTATGAGTTCCACGATGATATGTTCCATGGCCTTGCAGACCAGGCTCATCAGGCTAATGGGGCGGTAGTTCCCGGGGTCCGTCATGGCTCCCCCTTTGTGGAGTGGGATAACCATCGTGGTGCGCCATTCAGTGGGTACAAAGCCTGAGGTGAGGCTATGTTTCAACATGGTACTTAGGTAGGGTGCCAGTTCATTCTGTAGTTCGTGTAGAACGCAGCCTGAGATATTGTCAGGTCCCATGTATGCTGTGTTCTTGGCCTAGGAGAGTGTGTTTTTTACCTGTGCAGCCACGATTATAGGAACTTTCCATTCTTCCGGTATAGAGATGGGCCATCTAGGGGGTGAGAGGGGGTAAAGTTAGCACTGATCCTATCTGCTAGGATGTTGGCAATATCAGTTGGTTCTGTATATTTAGTGCCATTGTGCTGTAACTCAGAGCAGATCTGAGTGTTCCCATTTAGATTCTTGACATAGCTATATAATGCTTTGTGGTTGTCTTTAGAGTCACTGTCAATTTTGTTTTCGTAACTAGCTTTGGAGGATTTTATGAGGGATCTCAGCTTCTTACTGAGGTTGACCAGGG
Source organism: Protopterus annectens (assembly GCF_019279795.1). Classification (NCBI taxonomy): domain Eukaryota; kingdom Metazoa; phylum Chordata; order Ceratodontiformes; family Protopteridae; genus Protopterus; species Protopterus annectens. Next base: position 373,232,162 of record NC_056739.1, on the reverse strand, counting down.
AGTTCCACCAGTCATGGGATTTTACTCTTTTTTGCAACAGTTTCTTTCTTCTGTTGTAGAGTTTGTTTATGGCAGAGGACCACCAGATTTGCTTCCTTTTTTGGAGGATAACATCTTGGTTCTATTAGGGATAGCATGATCCATGCACTCGTGTAAGTGCTTATAAAGTGCATTTGTGTAGGATTCGGCAGTCATACCTCTATTGTCCATCTGCATGGGTGTCATGAAGTTTGCCACTTCTGTCTTAAGAAGTGTGAACTTGGCTTTGGAGAAGTCTTTTACCATGGTTTCCCTAATTGGGGGAGGGGGTGGGATGTGGATGTCTAGGCTGATTAGCTTGTGGTCGGATCTGACCAACAAGGAATTGACCTCTGGTGTGGAACACCGGTTTCCCATGTTGGTAATGACCAGGTCTAGGATATTGCTGCCCCTGGTGGGGGTGTGAATAAGTTGATCCAAGGTGTTGGAATTTATGAATTCTAGAAAACGTTGAGCAAAAGAGTTGGTACATGAGTAGTTTTCCCAGTTAATGGTGGGGTAGTTGAAATCGCCCATTATTAGGGTGTTTGGCTTTACCCTAATACTTTCCAGTGTATCAAGAAATGAAGAGTATGAATCCTGGGGCATGGTGGGGGGTCTGTAGCAACTTACAATTAGGATTGCGGTCTTGCCCAGAGTTTGTTGCACTTGGATAATCTCGGATGCATTATGCTGTGCAACTAACCTGGAGGTGTGGATATCCTTAATGAATATGGACACGCCTCTGCCTTTAGTGCTTCGTTCTGGGTTAGGTGGCCGAAAGGTGTGGTATGAATTGTAGCCTGGTAATGCAGGGGTGCTCTCTGGAGCTTTGAACCAGGTCTCTGTCACTGCACAGATGTCAATGTTCTCCATTTTAAGGAGTGCCTCGAGTAAGTGCATTTTGAGGTTTAGACTTCTAGCATTGAGTAGCATTACCCTCAGATTTTGCTTGCTTGTACCTGTTACGGTGGTGAATTTGTCATTTGAACCTTGCCTAAAAAAGGCACTATAGGGGTGGCAAGAGCCTTAGCCAGTATCCGGAATCCTAAGGGCGACAGGTGCAGGCCATCTCTGACAAAGCATCGTGGTCTGTCAATCATGTCGTCCCAGGCAGACAAATACTGGATCCCCTTAGAATGACACTAGAAGCTTAGCCAATTGTTGAAGTCAATCATTTTGTCCTTGTACTGTGGTATCATTCTGGGTGATGGCAGGATGCTACTCAGGGTTAGGGTCATACCTGCCTGGGATACAAGATCAGAGAGCTCCTCCATGTCTCTTTTCATGTAGTCCAGGGAGGTACGTCTCAGGTCATTCACACCAACATGGACAATGACAGTGTCATATTTGTGCTTATTGTGAAGTGACCTGAGTGCATGCGTTATGTGGCGGATCCTGGCACCTGACAGGCAGCTGTTTTACATTAGATAATTTGTTAATTTGGTAGCTGGCTGCAATCTTTATGTTTTTTAGGACAAGAGATTGTCATTTTGGGTCATTCCTGTATTTATCAGGCAGCAAAATGGGCTGTAGTTAGGCTGGATGGCAGGGAGCTGGGTTTACATTATTATGGGTGGAGAGTCTTTTGGTATGGTATCAAAGGCCTCATAAGGCATCAACTCGAGGAGGAGTTTGAGGACATTTATGGGTTGAGATTCCTCCAGTTTTAATGGTTCATCTAGAAGGTAACAACTTAGGTGTCATTTCAAAACAGCAGTTGGTGTTTAGGATATTGAAGGACTTATCTACTTTATAGGGGACATTTCTGGGTATGACTATTGTGTGGTCTGATATAGTACCACATTTGGTTTAGAGGAATGTGAGCAGTATTAATAACACAATTAATACTATGCTTACTTAAAGCATTTCTACAATTATTTGTTCTTATAGCATAATCATGCTCATACAGATGCTCCCTTAAAGAGTGAACAGTGGATGCTCCCTTAGAGTGAACAGTCATACCTATATAAAAAGCACAACAGGCATGACAAACTGCAGTATACACGACAGTCTTGGTGCCACAGTTGGCCCATGGAAGTTTATCAAATGGTATATATCTTTTTCAATCTTAATTACAACATTCTCATGAATAAAAGGGCCCTGATTACAATAATTACATTTCTTGGTACCCCCACAGGTTAAACTTTGAGTATGCCCATTTTCCAAGACGTCTTTAATATTCCTGGGCCTCTTATAAATATAAAAATGATGAAGCCCCTCCATATTCCTGATATCAGCAAAATGCATCAATTCCAGCCAGTGTTTCTACATCACCCATTCCATCATACTGTCACCATTGGAATATTTAATAACAAGATTACATGGATCCACATTTCATTTAGTTAGTCTGGGTTTAACTGTACACAACTTCAGGATCGGGGCAAACATCATCCCATCCCTTACCAACTTCAACTCCAATATGGTCCAGTATGCTTTAGCGGTATCCCCTCTCAACAAACAAACCTTTTCCAGAGCTTCTCAGAGTTTGGTGACTTTAGCCAGAGAACTGGATTGCATCTGAACTGAAATCTAAGGCATCCACTGCAAACTGAAAAATAAGTATATTTAATGCCTGTACTGCACTTTGTTAATTGTATTTATTTGAATTTCTGCTTCATTTTTGCTGATTGTGCCTGCATTTTTAGGTCGTATTTTGAAATTCTGTACTACTGCCTTATACAGCATAGGCTAGATTGAGACTTGCTGAATCCAGACTGTTAAGTATCACTTTGCTGTAAACCAGCCATCTTACTTTAAGAGGGCCTCCCTGCACCCTTGTGGCAGAAGTGTGTAGCTCAGGGTCCATCTGAGTTGGGGATTGCTGCAGAAAGGCTCAGTTTTGGGCTTTCCCATTGGAAATTTGTCTTAAAAATGTTGAATTTCACCTGTATCTAACCCTTGTGTTTGCAACAGTTTGCTCTCTGTTAACCAGAGCTGCTCAGAGTTTATTGACTTTAGGTTCATAGGTAGATACTAGGCTATCTGCCCGAAGGCATTTATAAGCCTAGCCAGAATGTGTTGGCTTTCGCCGCCCCTTTAGATTAGTTCCCTGTGCCTCAGTCCAGCCGATCCACTGAAGTGATCCCGGGGGTAAACTTTCTGTTTCCCATCCACTCATCAAGGTTTCTTTTGAAGAGTGTTAGTGAGGAGCTCTGCCTAATGTAGATTGGAATCTTGTTCCAAAGCACGGTAAGTCTCTGGGACAGGAATCTTTCCCTCCAGCACGTCCTATTTATTGTTGTGGTGAGGTTTAGAACCCTAGAGCGTGTGGCTCAAGGGGATAAGGTTTTCTTTAGGTGGAACATGTCCATTAATTCTGGGTTGGACATGGCCTTGTATGTCAGGCAGAGATCACCTCTGAGTAGGCGGTATGCAACCGAGTACAGCTGGAGTTTCTTCAGTCAAGCTGCATAGAGCATCTGCTTGAGGCCAGTGATCCTCTTGGTGAGGTACTTCTGTGGTCTTTCCAGCTGTTGCAGGTGTCTTGTAAGGTACATCCCAAATGGGGCATTCTACTCTATGATGGGTCTGATGAGTGATGAGTAGAGGGGCACATTGACCTCTTTTGATCTGGATGTGAACCCTTTTATGATTAGGTGGGCCACGTAGAAGGATTTTCTAACCACTTTGGCAATGTGATTATCAAAGGTGAGATTACTATCTACTTGGGTCCCCAGATCCCTTATTATGTCTTCTGTATTTAGGGGACTAACACCTATGTGGTAGTTTGTGGGTACTTTGTTTTTTCCAAAGGGGATGACTATGCACTTAGCTTGAGGCCATGATTTTGGCACCAGGTATCTGTCTCAGTGAGACCCTTTTGGAGGATGTCTGTGTCAGGCGGAGAGTCAATTATAGCCCCTAGTTTGCAGTCATTTGTGAGCATGGGTCAGCCATAGTCCTTCTGTGCTTGCCTGTACCTCTGAGAAGTATATGCCGAACAGAAGGGGTACTAGGACTGAGCCCTGGGGAATGCCACTTGCACCTGTTTTAGAGTCGGACCTAGCTCCCACAACTCTCATCATGTGGGTTCTGTCCATGAGCCAGTTGGCAACCCATCTTGTGACGTAAGGGTTTATGTTCAGGCTGGTGAGCTTTGCTTTAATACCAAAATGGGGAATGGTGTTGAAGGCCTTTGCGAGGTCTAGGTTGGCTGTGTGTATCACCTTTCCCTCGTCTATAGCCTTGGTAACTGTCTCAAAGAAGTTCACCAGGTTTAGGAGGCATGATCTGTCCTTAACAAAGCTGAACTGAGTAGGGTCCAGTCTTTGGAGGTTCCCAATGTCTCTGTTAATGAGTTCCATGAAGATGCACTCCATAGCCTTGCAGACCTAGCTAGTCAGGCTTATAGGGCGATAGTTCCCAGGGTCTGTTGTGACACCACCTTTGTGGAGCAGAATGACCGTTGCTGTGTGCCACTCTATGGGTACGTAGCCTGTGGAGAGGTTGAGTCTGAACAGTGTGTTTAGGTGAGGAGTTAGTTCATCTTTGAGCTCGTGTAAGATGCAGCCTGGGACACCATTCGGTCCCACTGATGCTGTGTTTTTGGCTTTGGAGAGGGCTGTTATAACCTGAGTGTCTGTGATTTCAGGGCCACTACATTCTTCTGGTATGGTTATGGGCCCTTTTGGGGGTGAGAGGGGTGTGAAGTTTGCACTGAACCTGTCTGTATATGGTATACAAGACAGTAGTACAGAATTTCAAAGTGCAGAAAAAATGTAGCCAATGTAGTAAATTAGCCAGTGATCTGGAGTGCAACTGTGCTGAAATCCAAGGCATCCACTACAAACAACTAAAAAATAAGTATATTTAAAGCCTGTATCACACTTGAACTGTATTTATTTGAATTTCTGCTTCATTTTTGTTGATTGTGTCTACATTTTTTCTGCACTTTGAAATTCTGTACTACTGCTTTCTATACCATATGCTAGATTCAGACTTGCTGAATCTAGATTGTTTGGTATCACTGAGCTCTAAACCAGCCGTTTTACATTAGGTGGCCTCCCTGCACCCTTGTGGCAGAAGTGTGTAGCTCAGGTATCATCTGAGGTGGGGATTGCTGGAGAAAGGTTCAGTTTGGGGGTTTCCCATTGGTAGTTTGTCTTACAACTGTTGAATTTCGCCTGTATTTAAGTCTTGCTTTTGTAGCTGCGCATCACACAACGGGGGTTAGTGCTGTCCTGTATGGATGCAAACCCCTAGAAGTTTAAATTTTCCCTTGACGTCTGTCAGTAGAATGCTCCCAAGTCCCCAGCATCTCCACAGCTCTTCACCCTAAACTATGAACAGAATAAGCCTCTCTGTTATTCCTACATCATAAACTGATCTAACTTATCTACTCCCCAACAGTACTGCGGTATAAACCCTGCCATTATGGATGGTCACTTTCCCACCATTTCTCAGACCAGCCTGATTGACCTGGGCATCCTGAGGCAATGTAGTAATTGCCTCATATATACTGACAACCACTTAATCCTGAAACAAAGAAATACCTTATGTGAGAGAACGGATTACACTATCAATTTCAAAACAATCCTCATATGAAAAAAAACAAGGTAAACAGGTTGTCAGCTCAGGCACTTCACCTCTCACACATGTTCAGGGCACAACACATAAATCCACATAGACGGAGGTACTCACTAGAAGCCTACCAAAAGATCAGAGACCTCTTAAGCACAAATTATCTGCACACACCTCAACATGTAAAGAAATCACTGCACATAACAACATACATATTAGTGTCTCACCAAATAAGCCTCTAAGGCAAAACCGCTCAAAACCTAATGTCTTGGTCATGGGAATCTCCATAGTGAGACACACAAATGTCACCCTTACCAGGCTGGACAAGGAGAAGGTCACATTCAGCTGCCTGTTGGTTGCCAGGATCCATCTGATCATGCATTCATTCAGGTCACTCAACAACAAGTATTGTTATGACTCTGTCACAGTCCATGTTAGGGTGAATGAATTGAGAAGTACCTCCCCGGACTATATGAAGACAGACATGACTGAACTCTAAGATATGTGTCCTAGGTAGGTATGACCCAAAACCCTGAGCAGCATTCTATCTTCACCCAGGATGATGCCATAATATAAAAAAAATTATCAACTTCAACAATTGGCTTAGCTTCTGGTGTCATTCAAGGGGGAACCAGTATTTGTCAGCCTGGAAAGACATGGTTGACAGGCCATGCTGCTTTATCAGAAATGGTCTGCACCTGTCTTTCTTAGGCTTTCAGATACTGGCTAATGTGCTTGCCTCCCCCAAAGTGCCTTTTTTTAGGCAATGTCAAAACGACAACATTTCCAACATAGCAAAATCCACTTGAGACAAACTCAAGGTTCTTAATTTTAATGCTAGGAATCTAAATACAAAAACGCTGGAAGCACACCTCATCTTGGAAGATTCTGATGTCTGTACAGTCACTGAAATATGGTTCAAGGCTGCAGACAGCACCCCAGCTGTACAGGGCTACAATGCTTTCCCCATGTTCAGACCTCAGAATGAGCATGAAAGAACCAAAGGTGGAGGTGCATCCATCTTCATTAAAGCCAAGTACATCTTGAGATTGGGCAAACAGTTTGAATCTCTCAAACTACTCCATGCCCAATTAACGACAGGCAAAACACTTTATCACATCATTGCTAGCTATAGGTCCCCCTTCATGAACCAAGTAAATCGAAATGCCTACCTGGACTTACTGTATTCAGTCAACATACACTCCAACACCTTAGATATGGCAGATTTCGATTATCCCTCCATTGACTGGGTAACATACACAAGATCAACCATGCAAACCCAGAGGTTCCTGGACTTTGTCAGTGCAAATGCTCTGGAACAGAAATGTCTGCACCCTCATAAGGGGCTCTAATGGCCTTGACATAGAACTCACCAATATGGGTGGTCAGTGCATTGCCCCCTGTGTGATGCCCTCCCTGGTAAGGTTGGACCATAAATCAGTCTCATTTGAAGTAACTATTGAACTCCACACCCCCAAAGGAGCAAACAAACTAAGGAACTTCTCCAAAGCAAACTATAGCCTGCTAAGTGATGGCATAAAAAGTTTTATACCCCCTGCAATCACAGGCATTAATAACTCCTATGCAGAGCTGCACACAAATTTTATTTATTTAACATTTGCTTACTGGGAAAGTCCGACTTGGAATGAAGCCAATTTTCAGCAGAGGCCTGGGGAGAAATGCTCCAGAAGCATGTCTTTGTAACGTAGGAGGAAACCAGAGTACCCAGCGAAAACCCACATGAATGCAGGGTGGACATGCAGACGGCTCTCCAGCCAAGAATCAAACCGGAGAACCTCTTGCTGTGAGGTGACACGGCTACTGCTGCACCACTGTGCTGTCCATTGCCCTTTGTAATCATCTTAGCAACTGTATATTCTTGGCTCTACCTGACCAGATTAAAATCAGGCCCTCCAAAAAAAAAAAATAAACAAGCCACCTTGATGGACATCTAGTATAAACAGATTGTATAACATAAGGAAGAAACTGTTGTCCAAGAACAAGAGACAACCGCCTCTGCACAGGAGCAATTCCCTCCAAAGATTAAAGAAGCAAATTATAAGTCTTGTAAAGTTCTTGGGATAATTATGAAGCTAAAATGGCATCCCTAGCCAAGGACAATCATAAGGGCTTCTTTAACTATGTCCAAAATCTAAAGGGAATGCCCAGCTATGTGCCAGATTGGTGGTAGATGGTACCACTCATACTATACTATACCAGAGGAAATTGCCAACCTGCTAACTGACAGATTTGGTGCAAACTTTACCCCCCAACCCCCACCAGCCATACCCCAAAGCATACCTGACATCAATTCTCTACCTAGTATCTCTAGAGATCCAGTCATATCTGCTCTCTTCAAGGCCAGAAATACATCCTCAGTGGGACCAGATAACATCCCAGGTTGCTTAATAAGCAATCTAAACAGAACCTAGCTGACCCACTTGCAGTTCTCTTTAACTGTAGCCTAAGAACTGGCTTTGTACCAGCAGAATGGAGAACAGCAACAGTAATCTCCTTGCATAATGGGGGGCCATTAACAGACCTTGGGAACTATAGACCCATAAGTCTAACTAGCCTCATGTGCAAGGCCTTGGAAAGGATCATCATGGACCTTATCAACAAGAACACAGGCGACCTTCAAACTCTAGTCCCAACCTAGTTTGGCTTTGTTAAGGGTAGATCGTGCTTATTGAACCTGGTAGACTTCTTCAAGAAAGTCATCAAACCCCTGGATAAAGGTAAGACCATGCATACTGCTCTTCTGGACATAGCCAAAGCCTTTGGCACAATCTCCCACTGGGGTATCATTGAAAAACTTTCCTAGCTAAGTGTTAACCCTTACGTCACTAGATGGGTAGCTAACTGAGTCACGAACAGAACATACTGTCAAAGTTGGTGACTCCACCTCCACCAGTAGATCCGCCACCAGTGGTGTACCACAAGGATCTGTACTGGGCCCTTTACTATTTGGAATCTATTTCTTGGAAGTCCAGGCTAAAGTAGATGATCTTTGGCTTACTAAGTTCTCCGAATGTTGTAAACTAGGTGCAATCACTGAACCCCCAGTGATGTTAACATATTACAGGGGGGGCTAACACAAACACATGACTGGTGCCAAAACTAAAACTAAACACAAAAAAGTGCAGTATTATCCCATTTGGCAACGCAGAATTCCCCCCTAATTCTAATATTGACAGCACCACTCTTAAGTTCAAACCCATTGGTATGAGATCTTGGAACACAGGTCAACACCAATCTGAACTTTGACCACCAGGATTCCATGGTGGTAAGGAAAGCCTTCTACACTGCACATCTCATAAGTAAAGATATTATATTCAGGTCTAAGGATGTTATAACCCCACTTTACTTGATCCTAATCAGACCATTAATAGAGTATACTTCTCCCTTCTCCATGGACAGACTGAAAGCTCTGTCACTGCATCTTATAGGCTAGTGACAGGCGACTTGTGCCTGGTCTACAGGCTAGTCTCTGGCCCTGACTTGATGGAAATGCTGCACATCCTCAAATCAAATGTCACTAGAGTCACTCGCTCTAGGGATCTCAACCCTGCCAGTGACATTAACAGAACATGCTGGAGAAACAGGTATGTCTCCCAGAGATTGCCGCTGCTCTGGAATAAACTTCCAATTCATGTGAAGCAGAGCTCCTCATTGACCCTGTTCAAGCGCAACCTGGACAAATGGATGGGTGACTGCAAATTCTTCCTTGGGGTAGCACCCATGTCCCTCATGGACAGGGGTAGTCAGTGCTGATCTGTAAAGTACATCCACCTAATCAAAGACAATTTGGGAAACATGGCTAGGCTTATAAAGGCTTTAGGGCCACTAGGCTAGTAACTTCCTATGAATCTATGAACCTATGAAATAATATCCTGTCTCTTCAATAAAGGTCTCATTTTCAGAAACTAATCTGGAGATATGGACTATTTGGCCTTTAACCATGCTTCTCTTATGTTTTAATGGATAACTACTCTGAAAATGTAAGTAACTATTTGAGAATGTAGTTTTTCTATAAATGTGGGAGGAAAAACTATTTTTAGAAACATTTTTATATAATATAATGTACAAGCAGTCAACTGATGCACAACACGTTTTGTAGGTGAATCTCAGAAACTCAATACTAGTGTTTTAAATTGTTACAAACCTTTCCAGTAAATAAAAATGTCATCCAAAAATCAGAGATATATATCCCAAAAGGTTGGAAACTTAGATTTAAACACAACTTTAAGTTCCCAATATAACAGGACAACATTGGCATAAATGGGGGTGCAAGCAGCCTCCACTGCAACATCTGTGATTTGATGTAGAACTCAACCTCAAAGGTAAAAAATTGTTCATTAGCACCAATTCCATTGGGTCTTTAAGTATGCCCTCTTCAGTACTGCAGCAATTCCAATTTCTTACAGCATGTCTTTAAACCAAACCAACCATGTTTGGCATGGAATAACTGAAAGTGAATCCTTTATATCGATAGTAACATAGACCTCATCCTGAAAAAAGTTAGTACCTCTCATAATCTCCAAAAAGTAAAGGAGTCTCTTAATATGTGACTGTGCTCCCCCAAGGCACTCTTTAGTCTCTAATCAACAGACTTAGCTCGGATTCAGTCTTGGAGCCATGGGCCACCACAAACGCCCTTTATATACTTGGCATGAAAGTGCTTAATGACTGTTATTAAACTGTTATGCTTGATACTTACCGCCTTATGTTTTATTATAATATATGATGTTCACCCATATAATGTTCATCCATCTACCATTTTTTCTATAGAAATGCAGTCAGCTCCATAGAGCAGAGGAATAAAGGCCTGATTAGGACCCAGTTAACTTGGGTTTGACTAAGAACCTTGATGGTGGAAGAGCTGATGATGGAGAAAAGAAGAGTGATGGAGCAATACACAAACCTTTCAGGTGGGAAGGTGTGTGGGCACGATGGGGTTTACACACACCTTCCATGTAGGAGGGTGTGTGGGCATGATGGGGTTTACACACACCTTCCATGTAGGAGGGTGTGTGGGCATGATGGGGTTTACACACTCCTTCCAAGTGGGATGATGTAGGAGCATAATGGGGCTTACGCACACCTTCCAGGTGAAAGGATGTGAGGCATGATGGGTATACACACACCTTCCATGTAGGAGGGTGTGTGGGCATGATGGAGTTTACACACACCTTCCAAGTGGGAGGGTGTGGGAGCATAATGGGGCTTACACACACCTTCCAGGTGGGATGGTGTAGGAGCATAATGGGGCTTACACGCATCTTCTAGGTGAGAGGGTGTAGGAGCATAATGGGGCTTGCACACATTTTCCAGGTGGGAGGTTGTGGGGCATGATGGGTATACACACACCTTCCATGTAGGAGGGTGTGTGGGCATGATGGGTTTACACACACTTTCCAAATGGGAGGGTGTAGGAGCATAATGGGGCTTACACACACCTTCCAGGTGGGAGAATGTAGGAACATAATGGGGCTTACACATACCTTCCAGGTGGGAGGGTGTAGGAGCATAACGGAGCTTACACACATTTTCCAGGTGGGAGGGTGTGGGGCATGATGGGTATACACACACCTTCCATGTAGGAGGGTGTCTGGGCATAATGGGGTTCATACACACCTCCAAAGTGTGAGGGTGCAGGAGCACAATGGGGCTTACATACACCTTCCAAGTGGGAGGGTGTGAAGGCATGATGGGGTTTACACACACCTTCCAGGTGGGACAGTGTGGAGGCATGATGGGGTTTACACATAGGTTCCAGGTGGGAGGATGTGATAGCATGATTGCTTTGCAAAAACCTTCCAGGTGGGAGGATGGGGTTTACCTGGTCATGCATACACACATCTTCTAGGTGGGAGGGTGTGGGGGCATGATGGCATTTACCCTAGTCATATGTCTTGTGGTGAAAGAGAAGCATGTCAAGCAGCAGTATCTAGTACTGGGTATGAATGTTCTCAGTAGTGTGCCCCCCTCCAACACATACTCATTCAAGTTAGGGTGCCTAGTGAAAAAATAGCCTGTGTCAGAATGAGTGACACTGTGGTCAAGATACCATGATCTCCCTTCTATCCCTGCCAACCTAGCCAGGTTAAAAATTAGCCCTATCTCTATTTGTTTACCTGGAAGGAGGTAAGACTTATCAATGGTGTTCTGATATTCAGAAGGGGGACTAGATAGCAGCTGATGATTTCACTGTTTTGGAACCCCCCCCCCAAAAAAAAAAAAATTTGCAGAAGTTCATGGTTTCACAGCATTTAATTTTATTACAAAATAAACTTTACAGTTTAACAGCAATGCATTGGGCAATAGAACACTTTACCTGAACAAACACATCTATTTTATATTAGGACTGTATTTCTCCTCATAACTACCTGCAAAATTGATTACTTCAGTACCGTCAAAGGAACACTCAGGTTGTAAAACTCTGCTTTGTACTTACCAGCAGACATAAGAGACTTGTTTTCTACACCCTTCTGACATTAGCGTCAGTTCCAGTGCCACATGGGGCTTTGTCCCTCTACATTTGCTCTCCTGATATGTAGATTAGTGCAGGAATGCACCAGTTCTGCACAGTGTATATCTGTCTAGTACTTTGTAAACTTAACACTGAAATTCCTAAGGTGCAGCAATATTACTATGAACAGAACAGCATAAAAGTTTGTCTGTCTGCTGATCCACATAAATGAGTCACCAGAAAAGCATGACTTTCCATTGTTTTCATTATGAAAAATGTGACACAGCTGAAACTGTGGGCTTACGCTTTTTGTTCCTTATTTAGTAATGCTGTAGATAGCTTTCATGAAACGGCAAGTGTAAGGTAATTCTAATTTAAAATCCATATGCAAATACTCACACACACCAGGCAGTGAAAAGACTGGTCTGTCTGACGGCAATGACAGCTTTCTGCTTTACTGAGAAAATAAAATGAATCACAACCAAACTTCAGCAACTCATCATTGCAATGGTAAAGGAAGTTGTACTTCAGTGCAAAGATAAAGTCTGTTAGCATTTCTTCTCTCATCTTAACAGCTAATCTAGTCCTACAATTCATTCTCCATCTATTCCTTCTGACTAGGAAGAACATAAATGCACAGGCGTAAGTGATGGCAGTGTACACCTATGTTTCTTAATGCGAAGACAGGATAACCACCTAGGATTTAAAATAAGGAACTGGTACTGAACAGAAAGTGTAAAGACAAGTAAAAAAAAAAAAAAAAAATATATATATATATATATATATATATATATTATATAAATACATTTTAATACTGACTTTATGGAGACAAACATGTTAATGTGTATGTGTGTATGTGTGTGTGTGTGTGTGTGTATAATATATATATATATATATACATACATATATATATATATATATATATATATATATATATATGTATATATATGGGTCTACTAATGGAGATCGAAATTACACTATTTCGAAATCCGGTAATAGATGCCCACTAACGCAAAAGTGCACTTCACCGAACGTGCATTTTCGCGAACACCACTACAATGAACAGGCAATGTCCACCACTCTGGTGCCGTAGTCACAGACCTTAGGGTTAGGGCTTGGGTTAAGGATAGTGGATAACCCTACTTCCTATCCACTATCCTTAACCCAAGCCCTAACCCTAAGGTCCATAATCATTCGCTCAAGTGGTGTTCGAGAAAGTGCACTTTCGGTGAAGTACACTTTCTTGTTAGTGGGCATCAACTACCGGATTTTGAAATAGTGTAATTTCGATCTTCAGTAGTAGACCCATATATATATATATATATATATATATATATATATATATATATTATTTTTTTTAATTTTTACTTTATTTTTATTTTACATTTGTTGAGTGGGATAGTCCGACTGGATACTTGTCCATTTTCAGTGGAGGCACAGGGAGAAAAGCTCCGCACATACATACAGAAAAACTGTTACATTAAACAAGTTAAAGCACTGTTACTGATAGAATGTATAGGATAAAGGTGATTCATTCTGTCATATATAAATCTGATTTGTTATAGAGTAACAATTAGGAACCAATGTAGGGGTGGCCAGAAGACCTCTTTAGCACATGTTTATATTGCCAGAGTTAGTCAGGATTAAGACAATATATATATATATATATATATATATATATATATATGTATATATATATGTGTATATATATATATATGTATATTTATATTTATATGTACTTACACATGTATAATTACAGGATCATAGGAGGTTACTAGGCTATCGACTCAGAGGTCATTTCAAGCCTAGCTGTTTCATCCCAATGTAATACCATAGACAGTCTAATTAATACTCAAAATTTTATTTAGTAATGACTGCTCATGTCCAGGAGGGTTGTGGGTGCTATCCCTGGTAAGAATTTATGGTGCCCCATCCACTCGTCCAGGTTCCTTTGGAACAGTGTCATAGAGGTGCTCTGCTTCACATGAATTGGCAGCCTAGTCCATATTCCATATGAATATATTATGAAATATCTAAACTATGAATTTTCAATCTCAAAATCTTTTAAAAAAAATTACAGCACAAAACACTGAAAACTCATAATGTATCACAAAATATCTAATAATTCCATCCAAGTAAAAACTACATAATGTCATACACCCCAACTACAAAACTGACACCAAGTGCCATCTTGGCAGAGATACTGTTAGGGAAAGTTTTTTTAATGGTGCACTGTGCAGTCTTATGGTTAGGGCAGGGTAGGGTTAGTACACATGAGTAAGTTGGGCGAGGGGAGGCCTAACCCTAAAACTACCCCTGCCTCTAACCCTAATACTGCACGTTATGTTACTAGACACCCTTTCCATAGCAGTACCACCATACAAGACAGAGGAACACAGAACACCCACAGCACAAAATATGTAAAACAATAAAGTTACCCAACTCATGAACACTTACACAAACACACAAACCACTATAACCTTTTCAGTCAAAGATTTATTAACCTGCATACTTCACTTCTACTTACAAACAGTATACAAATGAGTATTCATTCAAATGTGCTTTTGATGTTTTGAGCTGTAACCATATATATATATATATATATATATATATATATATGTATATGTATATATATATATATATATATATATATATATATATATGTGTTTACTATGACTATGACAAATAATTAAAGGTGGAAATGTATAAATTTGATTGACCTGGATTGAAGACTGAAATATCAAAAGCAGACCCCAAATGCTAATTTGTTTTCTGTTCGGTATTCAATGCTTGCTTTACAGTATTATGTGTTTCTGTATTTGATTTTTCAATGTTCAAATATATATAATAATTTTACAGAAATTACATATCTGTACAAGAAGTTATCAGAACAAAATTTCACTGCGCATCACTGTTGGATGTTGAAGTCGTTGGCATTTTTTTTTTGTATACAATGTCTGTAATCCATTTTACATTACCATTGTAAGGTAGTTAGTTGGTTCTGTCTGAATTTTGAGAAATAGCTTTAGACATTTCACCTTAAATGTTACTTTTAATCACCAGAAACACAGGGTACTAGCTGATGGTAACTGTTGCTTGCAATCAGAACTGCAATTAAATTTCCAAAATGTTTCCACAAATGATTAAACTTATTTATGGCTGCATAATGTATCCATAGTAACAGACAGGCATATACGTTGAACCTGATTATCAAAACAGTCATGCAGGTCTAAAAGTAAAATGTGAAGCACTTACTCAGAAAGTGACATACTTGTCTGACAGCTGGACTACTTTGCATGCAAAGTAGTGTTTTCATGTTACAAATTACAGATATATATGTAGTGAAATTGCTTTATCTGTGAAGTTAATGTAGTTATACGTTATATAAGTAATATGGTAATGATAAATCTTTACTGGAAAAAATACAGTTTCATGAGGACAGTTAATGCATAATTTGCATTCTCTGTAAGGCAAGAAACACTCATCATGACACAAGGGCTCCTGTAAAAGTGTAATATGCACATTTGCAAATATGAAATTTCCATTTCCTTCCCACCATTGATGTGTAAACATTTTCTCATTAAAGCACTGACAGTAATACTGCTTAGATGACCGGTTTATGTTTGTTGTCCCCCCATCTGCTGGTAATCACTACTGTAAGTCATGGAATACAAGGTATACGGTATACTGAGGGATGTTGGGTCTATATCATATGAGCAAATCGCACAAATTGTGAATGCTCATAATATCGAATGTACCGGACCTTGATGTGCTTTGCCTGAGATCGCGGTACAGTGAAGAATGGGATGTTTGTCCTTTCCTCACTGTAGTGTGATCTCAGAGTTGGAATATATATTTAGCGGGGGGGGGGGGTGCAGCACCCCACAATAAGAAGTTTGAGGTGCGTTTGATATTCGCAATTTGTGTGATTCGCTCATATGATATAAACCCGGGATGTTGCAGTAAAAACTGAGTTAGATGGCATACACAGAACAGCAGCAAAAGTACATATGTTGTGCATTTGTGGACATGGCACTGTAATCTTAAAAAAACTGCACTGATAGGCCACACTTCCCCACAAGACCTGCATCTTGTTTTTGGAGAAGATAACATGAAAGCCTTCACCCTACATCTGTTGTCACAGATAAGGTTCTGCACCAGTTGAACTGTTCACAGAATATTCACAGAATGTCTGAAACACACAGAAATTTCCTGCCAAGTACTTTGTAGTAGTTTGTGCAATCTGTTGATATACCTTTGATTGTATGGTAACCTAGAGTGCAGGTGTCATACTGGTTCCAGAATGTGATGCCAAACAGAGGAAAATATCTTGGTTGCTTTGCTTTTCTACTGCCATACCTTTGTAAGTTGCCGCTGATCTATTTTGCATTTAAAAAAAAAAAAGCTGCAGAAGCCAAGAGCTGATTCTGGAATTATCTTGCTTTTACTTTGAAAGGTGGTTGGAATTTGTTTTACTAGAAAAGCGAAGGTAGTATTATTGCTAAAAAGACTTGGGAGTTGAAGCTTCTGCACCTGATGCCAAATAATTTGGCATAGCTGAAACCAATTACCTTTTGTCTTGGCATAAAAAAATTATACTTCATACTGCTAATAGTTCATTTTCAAAACTGGACATTATTACTTTGGAGTGTAGTTTATTTGCAATGATTCACTTATTTTAGTAACAATGCACACACACACACACACACACACACACATGTATATACATATATAAATGTTAGGGCATATTATAATGCTCTATTTGATATATACAAAAAATAAAGAAACTAGTTATTGAGAAACAATTATGTTTGATACTGGGATATGAATTATTAAAACAGACAATTGTCAAAAAATATGTAAGATCCCGCTCAAAGTTCATGTTGCGTTCTTATTAAAAACAAGAAAACTGGATACAAGCCGGTATTGATTATTTAGGCCCCAGTTTTTTTTAATCTAGATTTTACTGATTTATAGAAAAAAAGGAAAAGAAAATAAGCAAAAACAACGAACATTGTTGTCTTTTCCAAAAATGCCACATCTCATGGTAACAATGCCAAACATGCAGACAAAATATCAACAAATTAAAAAGGCACAACTCATTGCAAGAACATTAAAATATAAAAAGAAAGAAATAGCAGTTTAGTCATCTTTCCCATTCACCTGGACATGTGGGAATATCAGATGTTACACCTAAAACATTCACTCAGTCATCTGCAGTAATGGGGAATATTATCAAGGCAGACAAAAGACTTAAACACATATAAAACATTGCTAACAAGCTGTTTTACAAAGTTATTCAATTGTGCCTCTGGAATAGGTCTCTTGTTTTTCAATGTGTGGCACAAAAAAAATTAACAATACTAAAAAGATCTCAATATACTTCTTGAGGTCCATTATCCCAACTTAAATCTTTCCTGAACACACCAAGTATTCAAAATTCCCAACTCAGATTATCAGTGTGATTAAAAGCACTTTTTAGTTTATTTGCAATGAAACTCTAGTACATTTGGAGTTTAGGACACTTCCAGAACATGTGGACATTATCCACCGCTGCCTAATCACACCTCCAACACTTCGTATATAACCACTCTATAGTGCATGCATGGTATGTGGCATCAGTGTACTGCGTGCATAGTGTGTGGTACCAATGTACTGCTTGCATGGTGTGTGGTACCAGTGTACTTTGTGCATAGTGTGTGGTACCAGTGTATTGCATGCATGGTATGTGGTACCAGTGTACTGCGTGCATGATGTGTGGTACCAGTGTACTGTGTGCAGGGTGTGTGGTACCAGTGTACTACATTCATGGTGTGTGGTATCAGTGTACTGCATGCATGGTGTGTGGTGCCAGTGTACTGCATGCATGTTATGTGGAACCAGTGTAGTGTGTGCATGGTGTGTGATACCAATCTACTGCATGCATGGTGTGTGATACCAGTGTACTGCGTGCATGGTGTGTAGTACCAGCGTACTGCGTGCATGATATGTGGTACCAGTGTACTGTGTGCATGGTGTGTGGTACCAGTACTACCTAAATACAATTCTTAACTGTTTATCATGATAATTGGGCCACTTTCTTAACATACTGCTTGCTAGACTCAATCCCACACTCCTTTAGAAGATACCCTCTCCTGTCATTTCCACCAAGAAGTAGTAGTGAGGCATTTAAGGGCCTCTGCCTTGCTTGCCCATAAGTCCTTGTAAATCAAACCTGCCCTCCCTTTCCTTATTCTCTTCCATTTATCTCATGGAAGACATTTGCCCATTTCTTCCTGGTCTTCTGAAGTTTTTATTCCACCCCTGCATCAACTGCCAGTATGTGAACCATTCAGAAGTGGGTAGACTATATTCTATTACTAAGTCATCAACATTTTTCTACCTATGATCGACAGGAGATTGAGCACCTGAATCTGTACGATAATTCCCTTGCCCACCCACAAATTCTTAGAGCCAACCGTTACTGTAGTGGCTACCTCAGGGTGGCTTCATAATTAGGTCAATGTAATCCTTTGCCCTCACTAAATCTTCCTGGTGTACTTGCATCTATGGGTATTTTCCTTATCTACTTTACACAAACCTTCCTAGTGTTGGACTCAGGAATGTGAGACTGAATTAATTCCCCTACAGGATCCTCCTGTAGATTAGACAAATGACCAAATTTAATTGAAAAGCTAGGGCATATCTCTACAAATGATGAACCCCTACTCCCTCAGTCAAAATGGGAAAGATGAGCCAATGGTGCATATAGCCTCCTTTCCTTATTCCCTAATACTGCACTATCAATAAGGTTTTGAAGCATCCTAAAAAATGGGTACATCTCCAAAAAAGGATGTTCCTGACTACTTATAAGCTGTGGGATAGTACCATAATTTGCACAGCTCTTATCTTGCCCTGCAGTAACTTAAAAGTAGCTACTTTTAGTAAAAGTCTCCGGTATCTGAAAATGTATTCATATTGTATTAAGAAAAGTAGTTCTCAGCTGCAAGCTTAAATATGTAGCATCAGTGACAATTAGTATGGTTAAGTATTCAGAGCCTTCATGTACCATATTCTTCTTCAAAATGGCTGACATGGATGAATTACAATAGAGACCAGGGACTTCCCCAAAATCAGAAGATATGCATCACCTTACCTAACACAGCAAATTAGTTTGTGTTTAACAAAATACAGTCATCAGCAAACATAAGAAAAATATTGGCTCGTGTCATCCTGGTGGATCTGGGCATCGAAGAGGGCTCTAACTCTAAAGGCTAGCTTCTCCATAACCAACAAAAAGAGGGCTGGAGAGAGAGGACAGCCTTGTCTGGTGCCTCTACAAATAGTTCCAATGTCCGACAGGCCTCCTTATAACATTATCCTAAAGGTAAGGGAAGTATACACAGCATTTTGATGTACTTTATAAATTGTGCCCCACACCCCTGCTGTTAGAGAACGTGGAATAAAAAATTCCTTTCCAGTGACTCAAATGTATTTTTAATGCCAAAGATTACTATTCCCAACTTACAATTGTTTCCCCAAAGTATTTTAGGAAAATACCCAGCAGCCACCAGTTATCAACCACTTCTTCCTTTTACAAATCCATCCTGGCTTTTCCTGATTATTTGTGGGAGAATGACATTTAGCCTAGTAGCAAGGGCTTCAACAAATATTTTCCAGTCAACATTAATAAGGGAGAATGGCTGGAAATCACTCCAGTGAGTAATGCCGTAGTTGATTTTTGGGGATTAATGTAAGAACAGCTTGACTGATATCAGTGGCCATTAACCACACACCTTGATGAAATACCTTTGCCTATACCTGTTCTAGCTCCTAACTACCCTACCTATAAAACTCAGTGGGAAAACCACCAATACCAAGAACCTTGTGAGATGAAGTTTAAAGATAGCTAAAGAGACCTAATCAGGTGATTCAAGAGAGTCCTCTCTGTTGAGAGGATGTTAAGGTTCTAGGTTGCGCTACAAGACCACTCAGAGGATGACCAACCTTGTATTAAGGGTGGTGAAACCCATCCTGTAGTCCCACATTACACATAACCAGTTATCTCTCATAATTTTTGATCATGGAAGGAATAGTGGCCTTGGTGGTAGCATGCAATAACCAAGAGATACACTTAGGGTCCTTCTCTCCATGTAACCACCAAAAGTGGCCCATTTGCACTTTCACTCTAGAAGCCTCTGGCATACTGACTTCTATTAAAACAACAAACTTTTGATAGCTAAGTTCTTCTGTCCTTCTCTCTTCTGTTATACACTACTAAATATGCTGTAGCAACCTAGTAGTTTTGCAATTTAATGAGTCCTCACTTTTACACTGCAAGCACATCCATATCCATTAGATCCCCTGTATCACTGATGAGCAACCCCCCCACCAGACTGTATTAATTTGTGTACTAGAATCCAGTCATGCCCTATCACATCTGATATGACAGAGCATAAAGAATAATTGTGTAAAATCTTACCATAACCATAGATGTTCTTTTCTTCCATGTTGCAGTATTCCAACTCTTGGGTTTTCCTCTCTTGCTACCCGAATGTCCAGCCAGTATACAAAAGCTTGTAATCACTGCTGGATACATGGGACATCTGACATTGGCTAAGGGAACATGGGCCATAAAAGTGATGTCTGCATGCACCAGACTTCAGAACTGTCTGCCCCAGTTGGACCTCAGTCCCAGGAAAACTGTATAAGTCTAATGCCATCCAAGAAGGAACAGTTTAAGGGAAGAAGAGGGGAAGGAGGGAGGGAAGGAATACTGCAACATGGAAGAGGACATCTATGGTTATGTTAAGATTTTACACAACTATTCTATGTCCTTCTATTATCATGTTGCAACTCCAAGTTTTGGGAGAGTGCCAAAGCTCACTGGGAAGAAGAGGGTGGTGGCTTGGAACTATTTTCTATAAATCTATGCAGGATTTCCCTGGCAAATCCAGACCTGGACTTAGAAATGTGGTCCAATTTGTAATGCTCAGTAAAGGTGTGGACAGAGGTCCATGTAGCTGCCTCTAAAATGGTGGCCATGTCCAATCCTTTAAAGAAAGCTCCAGATGAATACATAGCCCTTGAAGAGTGTGCTTTAATTTTGGAACCCAAAGATTTCCTATGGTATGCAGAGCAGAAGGTAACTGCTCTGGAAATCCAGGCTGAAACTGGCTGCTTTCTCACTGCTTTCCCTGGTGCCCTAGGGTGAAGGGAGACAGACAGTTGGTCTGATTTTCTGATAGCTTTGGTCTTGTCTAGGTAAAACTTAAGCTGTCTATGCACATCAAGGGAATGTAAGATTCTCTCACTGTCACTCTGAAGGTGGGAAGTGAATAGTTCAGTTTAAGGATAGCTCACTGACCACCTTGGGCATGAAGGAAGGATTGGTCCTAAGGAATACCCTATCTTTGTAGAAGATGAGGAAAGGAGGGATGGCCATGAGGGCCTGTAACTCTGACACTCTTCTAGCTGATGTCAAGGCTACTAGAAGTACTGCTTTCCAAGTGCAGTGTTTAAGACAGGCCTGAGAAGCTGGTTCAAAGGGGGCCACTGTGAGCTTCTCCAAGGCATAATTCAGGTCCCAGGGTGGTGAGATAGGTTTCCTGGGGGGCTTGAGATGCAGCACTCCCTTTAGGAATAACTCTGCAGTCAATCGAGAAGCCAAAGGAAGATCCGAGGCAGACAGGCTGAAATAGCAGCAAGGTGGGCTTTAACAGAGCAGTACGCCAACTTTGTCTGCAAGAGTTTACACAGGTATGACAGTACCAAAGGGACATCACCCTTGAAAGCGTTCAACTGTCTTTGAAGACACCATATGGAGAATCTTTTCCATTTAGACAAATAAGATCTTTTAGTATTAGGTTTCCTGGCCTCCTGCAGGACTGTGAGCTTGTCCTCATTGCACAGGTGTCTGTAAGGGATCAGAATTCGATCACCCATAGGGTAAGGTTCAGAGATTGTAGATAGGGGTGGATTAGAGATCCCTTGTCCCATGTGAAAAGGTCCACTCTGTGAGGGGGTAACTAGTGCTGCCTTAGCCAAAAGGGATTTACCAACAAGATTTTTGGCTTGTCCTACTGGATTTTCAGTAGGAATTTCTGCAGAAGTGGGAAAGGGGGGAATGCATACAGAAACATCCCCCTCCAAGAGATTGAGAAGGCATCTGTTGTCCTTGACAGAGGACTGTGCAGCCTGGTGCAAAGGGGTGGAAGTTGTCTGTTCATAGGGGAGGCAAACAGATCTATCTGAGGTGTACCCCATTTATGACTGTCCAAAAACACATCCCTGTGGAGGATCCATCCGTGGGACTGTGACTTGGACCTGCTTAGTGTGTCTGCCTGAGTATTCTGCTCTGAAGGGAAATACACTGCCTATAGTGTGACTCCCTGTTTTATGGCAAGCTCCTACACTTTCAGAGCTAGTTTGCATAGCAAGTAGGATTTGTGTTCCCCCTGCTTGTTCACATACCACAGGAATGTAGTGTTGTCTGTAAATAATTTTAGTGGGCCCTGCTTCAGTGTATGTTGGAAGGCCTTTAGGGCCAACAGAATTTCTCTCATCTCTCTGATGTTGACATGTTCCTGTTTGATGGATTCCAGCCAAGTGCCCTGGACTCTTAGGGAACCCATGGCTGCTCCCCAGCCCAGATTTGAGGCATCCGTGTACATCTCCTGCACTGGTAAGGGAGCCTGTAAGGGGAGTCCTGGGTTGCAGTTCACTTGATCCAACCACCACTGAATCTCTTTCGTGAGGCAAGGTAGGAAGGGGCTTTTGTACTCTACAGGATGAGAGTGCTATGTCAAAATAGACCTTATGTACCACTGTAGCGTTCTCACGTGCAGTTTTGCCAATGGCAACATAGGAATGGCCAATGTCATATGACCCAGGTGTCTGAGATACTGCCTAGCAGTCAAGTCTGTGGCCTGAAGGACAGTGAGCAGGAACTTCCTTAAGATTTCCAACTTTTGGGGTGTCAGAAAGGCCCTCATGACATCCATTCTTAACCTGTACACAAGGAATATTTGGTCCTGAGAGGGGGTCAGGTTGGACTTAAGGTAATATATCTTGAAGCCCAGTGCTTGCAGGAGTGATATTACTGTTTGTAGATGGCATTGCAGAAGGCAGTCTGCTTGGATGAGAAAATTGTCTAGGTAAGGCAAAATGTGAATCCCTTGGGTCCTGCAGAAGGCCACCAATGGTTACAAGCACTTGGTGAAGACCCTTGGTGCTGTAGAAAGCCCGAAGGACAAGGCACAGAATTGAAAATGTGAAGAGGCCACAGAGAACCTCAGGTATTTCCTGCAGTTGGGCCTTATGGGGATGTGCAGGTAGGCATCCTTGATGTCCAAGGTGGACAAGAACCCCTGAGGAAAAATCAAGGGTCTGCAGATTGTGCATTTGAATGTTGAGCCCATGCAGGAACAGATTGATGTGGGAAAGATCTAGGATTGTTCTCCAGGGGCATCTCTTTTTGGGACTAGGAAGAGTCTTGAGTAGAAACCCTATCCCTTTTCTGTCATAGAGACAGGCTGAATTGTTCTCTGTGTAATAAGGCTGTCTGTAACCATCTGAAATAATGGAAGCTGTTCTGTGGGGGGCTGTGGAATGCCCCTCAATGAAGGGGTTGTGATCCAGGTCATAAAATAACCTGTCTCTATAATGGGTAAGACCCACCTGTCTGTGGTGATGTTTTTCCAAGCATGGAGACAGGGAAAGAGCCTTTGTGATACGGGAATGGAGTCGAGAGGTTGTTTCAGGAATGGCAGGTAGTGACAGACTACCTGCCCTGTCTTGAAATTGAGGCTTCTGTGCTGGAGTCTGGGCAGGCCTGGAGGGAGTTGTCTGATTCCTGGCAGTCTTTCTGCCCCTGGAAAGAGGAGGAGGAGCAGAGTGTTTCCTGATGAATTGGGTTTTTGAAGGGTATTTATTGTGGAATTTGGGGATAGGAGAAACAAACAGATGTTTGAGGTCTTGTAATTCCTTCCTGGTTTGTTGCAGAGTTTTGAATAACTCAGCCACTTTTGTCCCAAAAAGGACAGAGTTAGCAAGAGGCGCATCCAAAAGTTTTGCCTTAATGTCATCAGGTAGGGGCTGTAACCTTAGCCAGGAATATCTTCTCAGGACAGAGGCATATGTGTCACACCTAATGGAGTGCCTTGTGACCTGAGAGGATAGAGATATAAGGCTGGATACCTGA
This sequence comes from Protopterus annectens, assembly GCF_019279795.1. Lineage (NCBI taxonomy): Eukaryota > Metazoa > Chordata > Ceratodontiformes > Protopteridae > Protopterus > Protopterus annectens. The sequence continues at coordinate 373,207,968 of NC_056739.1, read as the reverse complement.
GTCTTGACAGGAGAGTCAGGGATTTCACTCAAAAGTTTACTGGATTATCCTAAAAGAGCTAGAGAATATTTGGACATGTGGGCTTGATAATTTATTTCCCTGAATGCCAAGGTGGATGAGGTGTAAACCTTTTTTCCAAGGCGTTCCATGGCCTTTCTTTCTTTGTCTGTGAGGAGAAGTGAGGAGGATAGAAGAAGCTTAGATGCTTTATCAGCTGACAGTGATACAGTGCCAGGGTCCACTGGAGAGCACTTAACAAGGAATATGGTTCCCTCAGGGACACTGCAGAATCTATCAGGCCTTCATGGTGCAGGAGACTGGGAGGCTGGATTAACTGTTGCTGCATTAGAAGCATCCATAAATGCTGGTAGTACTGGGGTAATAGCTGAAGGGGCAGTGGGTTCATCTGAAGAGGTTCATAGTATATTTTCGGAACTTGTATCATTTCAGAGGAATCCCACTGGAAATGTTCCCTCATCTTTGAAATGGTCTTCCCAAAGGTGAGATCCTCACCTGGGAAATCTGTTTCTGCAGATTCATCTCAGGGGAGGCACAGCCAAGAGGAGATGGCATTTGGGAGAAATATGACATGGAATCCTCTAAAGAAGAGTCAGAGGATTGCTCAGCTTCAACTTGGGAAGTATCCAAGGCCTGATGTCTAGGCCTCATCACAGGAGGAGCCACAAGGGAGGCTAAGGGTGTAGCAGGCCTCAGAGCTATGAAGGCATTAAAAAGGCTTTGAGAAAAAGCCTGCCAATCTGGCTGGCTCTCTACTGTGGGAGAAACATGCTTTCTTTTCTCTTTCCATTTAAGGGAAGGCTTAGCAGGTGTCTGAGCCAAGGTAGGCCTGGATTCAGTAATCTTTGAAGTAGTGGAGAGATCCGTCTGGGCGGCCAGTAAAAGCTGAGGTTTCCCCTCACCGTCAGTATCCGGTGTCTGCATTACCTCCGAGGATATACCTTCCACTCTGGGTTCTGTAGCTTCCACAGTGGTACCTGCTGTACCCATATCGGCGGTGACCGATCATTCCTCCAGGCTGATATCATCCACAAAAGGGACATCAGATGGAGGAGGTGGATCTACGGATTCAGGCCTAGTAACCTTGGCCTTTTTCTTGGGTGGCTCAATGGGCTGACTAGACATCCCCTCCATACCTAAAGCTAAGCGCTTAAGGCACTGATTCTCAAGATAAATGTTTAACACATGCAGACAGCTGTGTAGCATTTTTGGAATGAAGGCCTGGTAGATGAAGCAGGACTTATGGTTGTGCTGGACGTGCATAGGTCCTAAACAAAAAAGGCAAAGCTTGTGGGTGTCTTTATGGGGGATCTGATGACTGCACCTACAATTTCAATTCCTGGATGACATGAACCTACATACATATGCAGTGATCAAAAGAAATAAAATGTCCCCAACAGGATACTTATCTTAGAATTTTCGATCCGATGGCTGGTACAGCAGGAACAGCTGATGTTCGACTGGTGGTAGACAAGTTCTGAGGTCTGCTACATGCAGATCTCACTTTTATGGCCCACGTTACCTTATGCAATCTCAGATGTCCCACGTACCCAGCAGTGACTACAAGCTTTTGTATACTGGTGGGATATTTGGGTAGCAAGAGAGGAAAAACCCAAGAGTTGGAATACTGCAACATGAGAATATAAGGACATTAGGATAATATCTTTTTCAGAAACCCAATGGAAGCTTGCTCACCTCCAATTCCTAACTCTAGCCGAGATATCATACAGAACACAAGCCACACATACCTTGGCATTATCTGACAGATTTGACTCCAAAATATTTGTGCATTAAATAATATCTTTATAAATTTGAGGCCAAAATTTAATCAAGCTTACTTGCTTGCTATGCCAAGCATCTAGAGATTGGATGGAATTTCCTTTGTATGTTCACCCATGCTTCCAGTATCATCTAGGCTTTTATGACTTCCTGGCTTTTAACATGGTACCCTTTCTTGTGGTCTAGCCTATATAAGTTATAATCTAGTCCCAGATTAAAATCTCTTGCCAGCAGAGTAAAGGAATTGGATTTGATTGCAATTTGTCAATTTCACAGAAAATCAGTAAAGAAACCTAGCTCATCTGAGTTTGGTGCCTAATCATTTCTAATAAGCCAAGGTTCCCCATTTACGACTTTCTCATAGAATAACCATATATTTGTACTGCTATGTTTTGTTTGAATGGTTTGCTCTGCCAGGGATATATGAAAAAATCATAATAACTCCTTTCTTACCCCACTTTTCCGGCATGTGGTCTGCAGTTACCAATGGATAGTGATGTGATTTAAATTTCATAGGCTCTTGTGCCTTCAGAAGGTGTATGTTTTGTCTTTTCAGCCTTTGCAAAATTAAAACTTGCCTAATAGAGTAAGACCTCTCCCAATATTCCATGAAATAAAATTAACTTAAGTCTAAAGATATCTCCTTGAGATGCCATAAGAAATTACCATTCAACCCCCGTGCATGATCAGTTTTAGTAGAGTGCAATATGAAGATCAGGGACATCCCCCATCCTCAAGCCACAGATACAGAAATCTTGGGCACCTAATTAGTGCTTAGTCCATCCAATACACTGATAGCCAGAGGGACCCCATACCCAGACATAAAGTAGGTATAGGAAGTACTCAATGTCTCGCCCATCTCAGCTTTACGAAATAACAATATGCTCAAATCAGATTAAGCTAAAAGCAAAAAAACTGTTCATTTACTCAAAAGATATAAATGTAAGACACAGCCCACCAACAACACCAATATTATTTAGAATCAGCAAGTAAACTGTAATAAAATTCTCACCCAAAATCAGTGCAGAGCTTTCTTCATACTGGTGCAATAAAGAAATAAATAACTTGAACCACCTTTAAAGAGGCATTCCTTGGCTGCAGATCAGACAACTGTACATAACCTTTAATGTACACCCCCTTCCTGGGAGCATAAGCAGACAGGAAACATAACAAACAATCAAACATTCCATAAGTGTCTTGTTAACATAAAGATGTAGACTGTAAATATTAATGAAAGCATACACATTAGCCTGCAGTACAAAACTTAAACCAGAGGAGTAAGTATACCTAAGGTGACAATGAATTTGTCAGCATAACAGTGCAAATATGAAGCAGAAAACACATCATAACTGTTCTGAACTTCACATTAACTGTTCCTCATGCACACTCTTATCCAGCCTGTCAAGTCCCTCCACATTCCAACATGTTTTGCAATGGTTGAGAAGTGCGGTAGGCCACTAAATCAGACTCTAGCTAAACTTCTAATGGATTGGACTTCCGTATTGTTGTAACCATGCTAATCCTTCATCAAAGGAATGCTAGTTACAAAAAATAGTACAAAAAACTAAGGCAGCCAGGAGATATTAATTTAAACATCCATCTTACAGTGGCCTAGCCATGCCCCTTTTTAAACCATGGTTTAAGCTGAAACAAGAGGTGAGCAGTTATACCCTTGTCAGAGCTTCCTCAGATGTAAGTTATACACAGAACGAAGCGCAACATATACTCTTCTATTTTCCGTATACAAATCCATGTAAACTTCAGCAAAGGCTTTAATCCAAGAAAACTTAAACAGATCACATTCATTGACAGTGATAGAAACGATGGTATATACATAGCTTGCATCTTTATTGTGACTGGTACTTCAAACTCCTTATCTCAGTAAGTACAAAGTCACTGTGTATCTGGCTATTGACCAATATGCTAGGTATAATGCCAAATACTGCATATTTTTACATTAATATAGACTGTCATGACATTGAGACTAAACCATTTCTTCAATTCAAAAATATACTCTCCATGGTGAACTAATATGGGTAACCTAGGTGTGCCTGATTTTCAGAAATTGTGTATAAGCAACTTGGTTCTAAGAGGTTGTCAAAATAATGTCAACAGTATGTGCAGATAAGCAAAAAAAAGTGCAGATATCAAGAGTAATCATTACTGTATAACTAGTTTTCCCTTTTTTGTTTTGTTTTTCCTTAAAGAAAGTGTGCACTACTCTTATACTACATACATGCAACAAAAAGGAATTTGTTCAAAAATATAAACTGCAACTAAACAGAAACCTTTCTCTGTATGACCTTGTCCATCTAGTACTTGAGGCAAATAAAACAAGTCCATCAAGTGTAAGCACTACATTTCTAGACATTTCAATAACAAACATATTAAACAAATTGCAGTCAATAAATGATTACCCAGGGCCCTGTAGAGGAACCTTTGTCTTATTATCATCTGATGTCTCATGGCTATCTAATAAATTCCATACAGTATGAAAAACAAGAAGGTACATTTCTGATGCTGTAGTATCAATCCTTCTTTCACACTTGTCTGAAATTGACTGGAGTTTGTTTTATGCAAACAAAAGCCTTACCTAATCCTGTATGGGCTCTGTAACCTATTGACAACTACGCAAAAAAGATTTTCTCCTCTTACAGACAGGAGATTATTTGGGAAAAGTAGCCTTTGGCTAAACCTATTTCTTAAGCAACACATATGGCAAAGGGAAAAACGCAGAAAGAGAGGAAAAAGGACCCCATCTTCCCATCAGATTTCAATAAAATAATAAATACCTCTTGCAGGTTAGCCACAAACTCAGCAAAATTAACTAACTTAAGGTATTATGCAGCCGTTCCCTCTAAGCCAATCCAAACTATTTTGGAAATCTGTAAAGCAACTAGCTGATACTATTATATTTCCAAATTCAATACATGATTCTTATCTCAACATGAACAGTTTAAATGCATTTAAATTTGCATATTTTTATAACATTATTTGAAAAAGTGAAGCTCTGATTAATATATTATCCTGCACCTACAGAAAAAAAGTGTCTTCTACAGTCTTGTGAAAACCTAGGTTAGGTTTCTGCTTTGGAGATAACTTTAGAATTGGCAACAAGTATTTTCAGAAATGTTATGATACAAGCATATAGGTATTTTAGAAAACTAGCAGAAATAATTAAAGGCACTGTATGGGTGCACTCAGTTTTCAGTACATTTATATTTTAACATGAGTACTAATTACATTTGTTAATCAGGTAAGTGAACTGATTTTCAAATCCTTTCTATCCATGATCTGGACTACAAGGACAAGCAAGGGTAAACACAGTATATATATATATATCTATATCTATATATATATATATATATATATATATATATAATTGAAGCTCACTTTGTTGAACTCCTCTTCATCGATCACCTTTTCATCTAAGTCTCAAATCAGCTAACAGACTTTTATTCGAACTTTTTTCCAGGGCAAACCAATGGTAGGCTACCCTAGCACCTAGCGATTGAGGAAAAAATCAAAAAAATTAAAACCTATCAAGGTGGGGGGATAGGAAATTAAATATATCAACTCCAAGATAGCACTATAGTGGGGAAAAGGGCAAATTCCATATAGTGGCTAACCGTTGCTTTGCCCTGGGAAAAACTTTGATTAAAAGTCCATTCGCTGATTTAAGACTTCAGTGAAAAGGTGTTTGACAAAGAGGAGTTTGACAAAGTGGAGTTTGACAAAGTGGAGTTTGACAAAATGAGTTTTGATTAAATGATATATATATATATATATATATATATATATATATACACACACACACACACACATATATATATATGCAGTTTACAGTAACTAGTTAACTAGCAAGTTTTTCAGGGTGAGGTGAAAGTGGATTTTGCATGGAAAACCTATAGAAACATGGGCAGAACACACAAACTCCACATAAAGCACTTTTCCTAATTCATATATGTCAATATATATACATATGTATGCATATATATATATATATATATATATATATATATATATATATATTGCTCAGAAGTGGGTTATATCTGAATTGACACCTATTTTGTGATTTTGAGCTTTATAGGACAGAAAACAAATACACTTCTCCCACTGCACAAAGGCTTAATATTTCCCAGTTTTATCCCTTTTAATGTTTGATTGTTTTCAACACATGATTATTTTGAATATAAACCTTTATTGGATTATACTAGGAAATTTTGTAAACCATATAGCTGCTTTTCACTTTTCATATAAACTGTAATGGAAGTGAACAGTCAAAAATAGTAATAAAAATACACAAAAAATATTTATTATTTTAAATGAAGTTTATCTACATTTCTTTTTAGAAAACATCAGCGTAGTGGTGCAGCTGTAGCATTGTTGCCTCACAGCAAGAGGTTCTCCAGTTTGATTCTTGGCTGGGGTGCCTTCTGTGTGGAGTCTGCATGTCCTCCCTGCATTCGTGTGGGCTTCCTCCAGGTGCTCCAGTGCTCCGGTTTCCTCCCATGTTACAAAGACATACATCTGGAGCTTTTCTTCCCAGGCCTCCACTGAAAATTGGCTTTGTTCCAAGTTAAACTTTTATTGGAAGAAAAAAAGTCAGACTTTCTGTTGCACTTTTAAGAATCACAGTTTTGGATTTGTACATAATAATACCTTTGATAGCAGGATCCATGAAATGCAACCATTCCTCACTTCTTCAGAGCAAAATACCACCATCTTCTCAAAGTGCATTACCCAACTTCATTTGCTACAATGCATTTCATGATGTTTCAAGTAAGTGGCTTGTAAACATCTGACTTTTACCATGCTTATAATACCCTATAGTTGTATCACAATATATCTACATAGTTGTATCACAATCCACTACTCTACTGCAACTGTTCTCATTTTGCCTGTGAAAAGGAGATTGTGGCAACATGAATTCTCTTTAACATGATAATTATGTAATAATAAAAAATATTTGTAACAAAAGATCACTGAGGCAGAGACTACAGTCTAGATAATGCCTGAAAGGAATGGTCTATAATTTTACAACAATATGTAGTACTAGTCCAAGGAACTACAATCTTGACTTTGATTGTATGACATCTTCACTGTGGTGTATGAGTAACAAAGGTGATACTATGCTTTTTATATTAGCTGTAAGGGTGCTGTGCTTCATTACTGCTTTTCCATTTGCTGGTTAATTGAATACTTTACACTAGCTATTTATAGTGTTTACCCCTGCTCTTGTAACAGTTATTCCAAGTCCTGGAAAGAGCTATCATTTATTAAACTTATAGAACACTATATCTGTTGTACTGCAGTGCCTCCAATGGAAATTAATATTGTAGCTTTGGGGACACTATAAACAGTAGCCTGCTATACGTCTTAGCTACATAATATGTTAATGTAATGATTATGGGTGGAAGTTGCAATGAAGTGAGGTAGTGACAGCTATGCCAGGAGAAGTAGGGCAGTGGATGTGTAACATAAGCGAGCATAGCTAGCTGGAGTTTTGTAAAGAATTATATGTCATTTGTATATCAAACTGATTTGTATGGGTGCTTGTGTTGAAAATCTATTCATAAAGCTGCTTGTGTTAAAAATGTACCAACAGTGGACCGTGCTGGACAGAAAAGAAATACCCCTGTATGTCAGACTGTATTCTAACTGTTGAAATGAATATATTGTAACCGAGGATACTGGAAGTGAAGAGGTTAATCTCAATCCAGCTACATTCGAAAAATAGTCTGAAATTAAATTACCTAGTTTAGATCATAAAGATTGTATCTCACAGTTCTGATTTCAGCCAGAGACAAAATGTCTGTGAAAATCAGGACAAGGGATTCCACTGTATTGTTCTTAGGGGTGAACTAATTGCTACCCTCGAAAGGTGAAAGTTTTTGAAATGGTTTTATAGCTTTCAGATGCTATAATGCATCTTAACAAAGTTCTATCTCTGTGTATGGTGACACATATGTGCTAGATTCTGGTTTCAGTTTCTAGTAAACGGAGTAGTTTGGGAACCAGAGTCAGATGACCAGATGATGTGATATCCTTCTGTAATCCAGCACTGTTTGAATACTAGATGAGACAGAAGTCTCAGAGCAGTCTGTTTTTGAAACCTGACAAAGAAGGATCACTCACCCACTTCATCTTGCCTTGCTTTAGTAAGTAACCAGGCAATAGTAATTATTTAGAGTAGTCAAGAAAATACAGTGAGATTAGTTAAGTACTATTTTTCTGTATTTGTATAAATCTAGCCATCTGTGTTATTTTTAATATTTTATGTGATTGAAACTCTGGTGTTTACTGTAAATGGACATTTGATATTTTCACTTTCTTTTATTATTATTAAATAAATGTAAACTTCTCATTGTAGCTTTCTCTTAGAGATTATTTAACCTTTGAAAGTACTTATATTTATTTGGTGACACCGTGGCTACTCCTGAAAGCCTTGCTGCATCGTTAAAACACTACAATTTGTATTAATATTAATTTTACTCACTATAATTGGGTACCCTTGTAACATCCTTAAAGTAGCAGGCTTTGGAGTGGTCTGGTGGTAGTATCTACCTTATAGTTTGGGCAGAGGGGGCATAACTGGTAAATCTGTGTCTCTACTTAGCAAGCAGGGCATCACTGCACAAGAAGGGGATACCCAGTGCTGCACATGGATATAAGGGAACCCAAGGTGGGCAGCCTAAATTACCCCAACAGAGTCCAACAGTAACAGAGGAAGCCACTAGTTCAGGTACATGGCCAGGATCAAGGGTTAGAAGTTCGGGCAGCCTAAATCATCCCAAGAGAGTCCAACAGTAACAGAGAAAGCCACTAGTTCAGGTACATGGCCAGGATCAAGGGTTAGAGGTTTTAAATGTAAACAGTGGTGCCATGTAGCATACAGATGTCCATGGAAGCAATGTGGGGAACAAAAGGTGGGGGAGGGGGGCAGCAGGTGGTATGTCAGTGGTAAACTGGGTACCAGCCTATCATCTGAGTTTATATCCTATCTTATTGGGTGGATAACAGGCCACTGCTAAGAGAGACACATTATCTGACATAACCACTGTGAAGCCTGCAGTGGTTAAAGAGGGGCAGTACTTGCTTGGGCAGTCCATACAGTCAGAGCTTTAGGAGGTACCCCATTACAAATACCTTTGGCCAGGATTCACCTTGACTGGGAGGGTTGAAAAGGAAGCAAGGAAGTAGGTGTGTTGAGGATATCCCTGCAGATGTCCTGAAAAGTAACGAGTTTGATAAAATAGTATATTGTGTGCATGCGGTGACATGCAGTTAGGTTTGGAGATAGGCAAGGGGATCTGGTAGTCTTGGGAAGATCCAGACACACACCACACCTGAAGTTGGGGCTGGTGATGTGGCTTTTTCAGAGAGGGAGCTACCCTGAAGCAGTGAGCCTGAAGATGAGCCACACCTGCTGGTAGGTACTGATGTTCCCTTGGACAGAATAACTTCATGGGCACAGGTGGGTGGTAGTACACAGGCTGACAGTGAGGCACTGCTGTCAGAAGATACCAGACCTCCTGTGAAGAGGAGCTGGGAAGGGTCACAGAGGTACAGTTTAGACAGGCTTAGCTCTCGGACCCTACACTAAGAGGTTTGAGGGACATAGCTAGGGAGGCACCTGAATCTCAAGGAAACAGGGAGTCTGTATCCTGGAACAAAAGATTACTGTACAGAGAATGGACTCCTGAGGAAGGGCTAGAGTGTGAGGTAATATAGCAGCTGGTAGTGCCTACAGCCTACTGTCTTGCACTTCTAGCCATAGCTCATGACATTCCTTTTGCAGGTTATATGGGCATACAATGTACCAAGAGACATGTTATGCAGAACCTATCTATATCAAACAAAGCACATCATTAGCACTCTTCAATAAAAATCTTGATGATTGGATGGGAAATAGGAAATTCACCCCGGGGATCACCTCTGTGGCTCTGCTCGACAGGGGCACAGGAGAATAATTTTCCTGGGTGGCGAAAGCCAGGGTACCTTTTTGGCTAGGCTTATATAGGCCCTAGGGCCAATAGCCTAGTACCTACCTATGAACCTATGAACTTATATTGGCCTGGGATAGCAAGGGATTTAACAGGGTACTGAAGGACCTGTGAGTAGTGCCAAAAGGTATTTAAGGTAGGAGACAAGGTCAAAGCTCCTTTTATGCCTTGCTTATGATTGATGTGCTGTTTCAGAGGGTAGCTATGGATATTGTGGGGCCTTTGAGTACCCCAAGTTCCACAGGGAAGAAGTATATCCTGTGGTAGTAGACTATGCTTCTAGATACCCTGAGGCAGTGGCTCTGCCCTTCATCAAGGCAGAGAAGGTGGCAAATGCTTTGTTAGAGATTTTCAGCAGGGAAGGTTTCCTGAGAGAAATACTGACTGAGTGACAGAGGTGCCATTTTCACCTCAGACCTACTGGCTTGTCTGTGGGAGCACTGTGAGGTGAAGCATCTAAAGACCCCCCCACAAACTCCCAGACTAATGGTCTTGTGGAGAGGTTAAACTCTACACTAAAGGCCATGCTACAGGCATTTGTAGACCAGTTTAAGAGAGAGTGTGACAAATATTTGCCCCATCTGCTGTTTGCATACAGAGAGGTACCACAGGAATCCAGAGGTTTTTCACCCTTTGAGTTGTTGTATGGGCATAGGGTGAGGGGGCCTTTAGATTAGATTTGTAATGAGTGGGGGGATGAATGTAAATCTCACAAGGAGTCTATTGTGGTATATGTCCTAAATATCAGGACAAGGCTTAGGGTGCTCAAAGGCTTGGCCCAAAAGAACCTAGCAGGAGCCCAACAGCAGAAAAAGGTCTGGTTTGAAAGGAATGCTCCAGCCCGAGAGTATGCTGTGGGACAGCAGGTTATGGTTTTCATTCCTGACAAACACAATAAGCTGCAGGCAGCTTGGGAGGGAACTTTCTTTGAAGTAGTAAGGAAGGTCAGTGATGTTAACCACATGGTAAACCTGCTAGGCAGGGGGCAGGGGCACAAATTGTGTCATGTTAACATGATGAAGCCTTACCATGCCAGGGAGGCCCTGGTGCTGAGTATTTGCATTGGATGGCAGAAGGAGTCTGAGGGGGATCTTGTGACTGATCTCCTCAGTGAGGCATAGACTGACACTTCAATGGAAGGGGTAACAATGTCCTAGCAGCTATCCCACATCCAGATTCAAGAAATCCAAGCAGTGTTAAAGGAGGTTGGGGGCATGTTCACTGGGAAAACTGGGTCCACTCACCTGGTGCAGCACCATGTGGATACAGGACCCCAAAGGCCTATCAAGCAGACCCCTTACCGGGTGCCTGAGCAAGTCAGACAGACTCTGAGGGAGGAGATACAGGAAATGTTGGAACTGGAGATTATACAGGAGTCCAGCAGTCCCTGGACCTCCCCAGTGGTGCTGGTACCAAAGAAAGATGGCAGCACCAGGTTCTGTGTGGACTACAGATAACTAAATAGTCACACAGAATCAAATGCTTACACCATGCCTAGGACAGATGAAGCCTTAGAGCAGCTGGGTGGACCTAAGTATCTGACCACTATTGATCTGATCAAGGGCTACTGGCAGGTGCCCTTGACTCCCACCGCTGCAGAGAGGTCAGCCTTTGTGACTCCTTCTAGAAGATGCCTTTTGGGATGAAAAATGTCCCAGCAACCTTTGAGAGGCTGGTAGATCATATTCTAGCAGGAGCAGGAGATTATGCCCTTGCTTACCTGGATGATATTGCTATCTACAGCCAATCCTGGCAGCAGCACTTTCAGGATGTCGGGGATGTCCTAATCAGACTACAAAGGGCAGGGTTGACTATTAAGCCCAGTAAGTGTCAGGTGGGTATGGTAGAGGTCTCCTACCTGGGGGATAGAGTGGGGAGTGGTAAGATCAGTCCAGAACCTGCCAAAATGGAAGCTATTCAGGCATGGCCTGCCCCTGCTACCAAAAAGCAGATGAAGACATTCTTGGGGACAGTGAGATACTATAGAAAGTTTGTTCCCAATTATAATACAATAGCTGTTCCCCTCACAGATATGATGAGGAAAAATAGGCCAGATAAGGTATTGTGGACTCCAGTCAGTGAGCAGGTATTCCAAAAGCTTAAAGGGGTTTTGGAAGGACCCTCTTTGTTAGTCAGTGCAGATTACATCATAGAATTTAGTGCGCAGGCGGATGCTTCGAACCATGGGGGTGGAGGCTGTACTCGGCCAGGTTTCCTCAGAGGAAAAAGAGCACCCAATTGTATATCTCAGCTGTAGACTCCAACCCTTTGAGAAATGTTATGCAGCAGTAGAAAAAGAATGTCTAGCGATAGTATGGGCACTGCAGAAACTTCAACCCTATCTGTATGGAAGGAAATTCACTGTAGTTACAGGCCACAATCTCTTAATATGGCTACATTAAGACAGCCAGCAAAATACTAAGTTATTAAGGTGCGGCCTAGGGTTTGACAGTGCAGCGCCATAGTGGGGTCAGCAATTCCAGTGCAGATGGGCTCTCAAGACAGGGTATGGGTAATGTGTTCCCAGACAGGCTCATGTCTCTCAAGCCATGTTTATCAAGGGTTACTGGAAAACTAGCTTGAATCTTCAAGGGGTGGGAGGATGTGATGATATGAGGTATTGACAGCTATCCCAGGAGATGTAGGGCAGTGGATGTGTAACACGTGCCAGCATAGCTAGCTGGAGTTTTGTAAAGAATTATATGTCATTTGTATATCAAACTAATTTGTACAGGTGCCTGTGTTGAAAATGTATTTGTAAAGCTGCTTGTGTTAAAAATGTACAAAAGGTGGGTACTGCTGGACAAAAAAAATAAATACTCCTGTATGTCAGACTGTATTGTAACTGTTGAAAATGTATTTGTAAAGCTGCTTGTGTTAACAATGTACCAACAGTGGGTCCTGCTGGACAAAATAGACATACACCTGTATGTCAGACTGTATTGTAACTGTTAAAATTAATATACTGTAACAGAGGATACTGGAAGACAAGAGGTTAATCTCAGTCCAGCTAAATTTGAAAAATAGTCTGAAACTAAATTACCTGGTTTGGGTCATAAAGATTGTACCTTACAGTTCTGATTGCAGCCAGACACAAAATGTATGTGAAAACCAGGACTAGGAATCCTACTGTATTGTCCTTATTGGTGAACTAATTGCTACTGTGGAAGGGTGGAATCTTTTGAAATGGTTTTATAGATTCCAGATGCTATAACACGTCTTAGCAAAGCTCTATCTGTGTGTATGTTAACACATATGTGCTAGATTCTGGTTCAGTTTCTAGTAAAGGGAGTAGTTTGGGAACCAGAGTCAGATGACCAGATGTATGTGATGTCCTTCTGTAATCCAGCACTAAAATGATGTTTGAATTCTAGATGAGACAGAAGTATCAGAGCAGTCTGTTTCTGAAACCTGACAAAGAAGGATCACTCATCCACTTCATTTTGCCTTGCTTTAATAAGTAACCATGGAATAGTAATTCTTTAGATCAGGCAGGAAAATATAGTGAGATTAGTTAAGTACTGTTTTTCTATATCTGTGTGAATCTATCCATCTGTGTTATTTTTAATATTACCTGTGACTGAAACTCTGGTGTTTACTGTAAATGGATATTTAGTATTTTCATGTTCTTTTATTATTTTGTTATTAAATATATTTAAACTTTTCATTGTTTTAACCTTTGAGAGCACTTATATTTATTTGGTGATACTGTGGCCGTTTCTGAAAGCCTCGATGCATTGGTAAAACACTACTATTTGTATTAGTATTAATTTTACTCAGTATAATTGGGTACCCTTGTACAAGCCTTAGAATAGCTGACTTTGGAGTGTTCTGGTGGCAGTATTTACCTTATAGTCTGGGCAGAGGGAGCATAACTGGTAAATCTGTGCCAGCCTTTCCCAGGTGTGTGTGTGTGTGTGTGTGTGTGTGTGTGTGTGTGTGTGTGTGTGTGTGTGTGTGTGTGTGTGTGAAAATCAAATCTCAAAGAGTGTGTTTGTCAGCTACGTGGAGCAGGGACATAGAGCACAGGTTTCACAGAGAGGGTAGTGGAGGACTTGTCTTGGAACACTTGGCTGGGACTCATCTCTACAGTTGTGTCAGAGGAGAGTCTTATTTGGGACCTGGATAGAGAGAGGGAAACCTGGTCCCTGTGTGCTCTTAAGGGAAATTGTGCTTGGTGCAGAGAGCTGCATCTGGAAATACTGTGTGTATCTTTCTTTGTTCCAAGTGAACGTCCCACACCAGTGTCAGTGATGAGGATTGAGCATCATTGATTAGTGGCCCAGAGGAGGGGCGTCACAGAAGTCATTGAAAGTTTGCCTGCTACACAAATCCCCTTCAGTATCTTTGTGTAATACACAATGCATCTGTGATTTTGAAGCCCCACTGTCTGGGAATGCAGCTCTTCCCCACAAAGTAGCATGGTAGTTCTGAGCTGTATGTAAATGAGGTAGTCTGTGGTTATGACCTATGGAAATTTAGCTCATTGCATTTCCCAACACACTGTCTTACAAAGACCCTTGCATATTATGTGGGAGTTGTAGATGCCCATATTATACAAGACCCATGTAGAGGAGAGCTAGAACACTGTAGCTGCATCGAAGCTATTGCTTTCCATTGGAGAATCTGGATAGGATGAGTTTGCTGACACAGGAGCATAATTCCATGCAGCATGGATATAAGAATGCATTTGGTAATACATATAGTAGAACATCTGGGAGAATATGTGCACCTGTGTATCTTTTCATGCCTGTGTAAATACATATGCCTGTTTTTCTGTATGTTCAAATATGTTTTTGTCTGTATGTGTGTGTGTGTGTGTGTGTGTGTGTGTGTGTGTGTGTGTGTGTGTGTGTGTGCGCATGTGTGTGTGTGTGTGTGTTTGTGTGCATGTATAGTTCTTCCCTCCCTGATCCTCTGATTTCAACTGCATACTGTCATAGAGCTAGTCAGAACCTCCATTGCCCCTCCAAAAGTCATAGCTCCTGTCCTGTCTGATGGACTATAAAGTCACCAGAGATACATATGTTAGACTAACTGAGATGACATGATTTGACAGATATTTTCACAGCTGTCAAAGTAGAGGTCAAACCCTGGCATAAGGCAGTTTGACACCTAACACAGTAGCTGCCTTATGGTATGGTTTAACAGCTACTGTGATTGCTGCCAAAATAGCTGTCAAAGTATGGGTAGTGTGGCTAAATTAAAAATAGATCAGCCAGTAGAGTGTTTTTGTTTGTCTATAAACACCAGTCAAAATCCCCCTAGTTATTTATGGCTGCAGTCACAGAAAAGTGTAGGCTGGCACTTACATTCCTGTGCTGCCATTGCAATTCATAGATGGAAAAGCGACACATTCATTACAGTCAGCACAGATTATCTAAAGTGTTTGTTTTATTTTAATCCATAAGAAACTGATTTTACGATAGCATTGTATTTGTTATTGTGCATACATAAACTTAAATACAGATGCGCACAGATGCATACACACACACACACACACACACACACACACACACACACACACACACACGAGATAATTTTGAAAATGAAACTAGGCAGAACACATTTCATAGTGTCACATGAGGAAACAGGAACAAGGCTGGTTTCAGTTACAAGTAGATAGTATTGCAAAATCATCATGTAGAAATTACACTGTGTAAAGCAAATATGTAGCCAAACCCATCTATAAAATTTTAGGGATGTCAATCTTATTACTTAAAGCTCTAAAGTACTTTTAATTATGCACACTAGCAATGAAAATGAATCAGTTCTTTGACAATTAAAATGCTAATACAGTGTGGTTTAAACACACCTTTCTACACATTCTGCATTTCAATAAAGATATAAGACTCAAGACATCTTGTCAAACCTGACTGACCAGCAATAATTAATATGTCCAATTAGTGTCATCCACTGAGCTGGTGCTGTCACTGTAAGCATTTTTCTTTCCATGGATTTATTTTTTTCCTTTTTTCCTTACCTTGACAACAGACACATATTGGTTGATTCATACATTCATTTACCTAGCCATCCACTGACATTACATATACACAGACACTCTCTCCAAATTAATCTTGGAGAAATGTTTTAGGTAGCTTATCTATGACCACTATCAAATATGGCACTATATACCAAAGCCACATCCACAGAGTTGTTTTAACAATTAGGATGCACTGTCCACATCTACTCAAACAAGTAGGATGCATTATTCCAAATCCACAGACTTGCTTTAACAATTAGGATGCATTATGCCACATCCATAAACATGTTTTTACAATTAGCATGAACTGTGCCACACCTACAGACATGTTTTAACAATTAGAATGTTTTCTGCCTCATCCATAGACTTGATTTAACAATTATGATGCACTGCTCCACATCCACAGACTTGCTTTAACAATTAGGATGCATTGTTCCACATCCACAGACTTGCTTTAGCAAGTAGGATGCATTGCTCCACATCCACAGCCTTGTTTTAAGAACTAGGAAATTAGGATGCATTTAATAATTAGAATGCTTTGTTCCATGTCCACAGACTTGCTTTATCAAACCAGATGTTTTGTTCCACAAAAAAAGACACACAAAGACAAATGTTTGGTTTATGTTGTCATATTACTTACAATAGTATTTTTGCGGTTAGTGCTATAAAAATATTTAGTTTTAATTTTTAACATCTTTTGATGGTAGCAGAGCCAAATGGATGCATCAAAATAAGAAAATGGATGTATCAAAATAAGGAAAAAAACAGTAACCAGTAAAAAAAAAAAAACTCTATCCCCGAACCCAGGAAGAGTTAAATCTTTTAATAAGCATTATAACATAGTTAACAAAAAGAACTTATGAAATGTACTTTGCAAACATTCTGTAGATCGTAGGAATTTTAAATTTTTTTGTTCATTTTAGAAAAGATACTGATACCCACTCGTGGTGGTTGTCGCAGACGATCATCGAAACCAAGGAGCTGCAATGGCAAATAAAGTTAAATGTTTACTTCCCCTCCAGGATTAAATGACAAAATATCACTAAATGGCTTGTTGTCATTAAAATCCATGAACTTTTAAATTAGTTTTAGTGTAGGTAATATGAATTATGTACACATATATACGCATATTTTTATACACACACGCACATACACACACACACATACACACATATATATATATATATACATACATATATATATATATATATATATATATATATACATATATATATATATATATATATACATATATATATATATATATATATGTTTGCTATATTCTTTTTGTTACATTCTGAATTAAATTTATAAAATATAATATTTTTTATTATAACAAGTAGGTTAGTAGTTTAGAACTTAGTAGTTTTATTTGTTTAATTTATTTTAATTAAAATGCTTTTTATTGGATGGTTTTATCACATGATATTTTTGTAATATATTTAATGGGCTGTTTACATTGGCATTAACTATCTAAAGAAGTCCTAGAATTTCAGGATGAAAGTGCTTATTAAAAGATTTAAATCTTCCAAATGGACATAGCATCATTTACTCGCAGACCAGCTGCTTCAAAATATATTGTCTTTGAAGGAGAAAAAGTCTTTTTGAGGAAAAAGTATGACACCTGTAAGATTGCCCCAAAAGAGCAAATACTCTTCCTTCTCAGAAATGAGATGTGGGATTCTGCTACTCTAGATAATGATTCTTTATTACTTTACATTTACTGTTTTCTTTCAATAAGAGTATTTTTTAAATGGCTGGGTCCTCTGAACTTTCAGGGTGAGAAAATTAAACTGTGGTATTTGGGGAGGTTGATTACTGCAGCAGATTATATAAGAATGCACAGAAATCAACAGTACCCACTACCTCTTTGTTACTGGAACAAATGGATGACCATGGCCATTTAGCTTTTTTATGTGCATAAGTTTTGCTACTACTTCTGCGGCTATGCTAATTTTATACAATATGTACACACGTTTGGGCAGCACAGTTGCACAGTGGATAGCATTATCTCCTCATAGCAAGAGGTTCCGCAGTTCAGTTCTTAGCTAGGGTACCTTCTGTGCAGAGTCTGCATGTCCTCCCTGTGTTTGTGTGGGTTTCCTCTTGGTACTCTGGTTTCCTCCCATACTCTAAAGACATGAAGTAGGTGGCTTGGGCACTCTAAATTGGCTGTAGGTGTGAATGTGCTTGCGAGTGTGTGGTGTGGAAGAAATACCACAGTAGGGCTAGCCACTCAGCACTAGCAAACCTTGGCTCTAGATGATTGTCACTGTTGAAGTGACAACCCAACCTCATGTACAAAAATGGGAAAAGGGATTGTGGATGGATGGATTTATATAAGTATACAAATATATGATGCCCTAGTGAAAACCATGTTTATATAAACATAATTAGTGTCAAAATGCCATCCTGTAATTAAGTATATATGTATGTACAGTTTTGCAGCAAAACAGATGCAGTTCTGTAAATGTTCTATCAACTGCAATTTTTTTCATGACACAACAACTTACAATTACTCATGCAGCATTGCCCAAGCACCAGATCTTACCTTTAATTAATTGCCTGTGCAGTGACAGTTTTCATTTCAAATGTGTGACTGTACTGATTCAAAATACGTGGTGCAAGTTGCCATGCAGAAAGCAACAGGACCAATTAAAAAAACAATAAAACTTTTACGCCCAGTTACATATGCTACCAATAAAAGTAACACCTTATGTGAAGTTCAGAAAAAAGTGATTCTAGGCATTAAATATTCTGAGAAAAGTACTCCTTACAAACCTCAAAGATCAAAGCAATATTACTTTGCTTGTACCCTGACCTATGAATGGGGCCCATTCCTGACTCAGTATCAGAAACTCTACACATTTCGAGAAATTATATAAAAAATGTGATCATAAGCATAGTTCTCTTACCAGAAACGCATTTGTGGAATAAGTGAGTCAATAGAATGACTACAGCTACTCCGACAAAGTGCAACAATGGTATTTCTCTCAAAGCAAAGACAGCCCTCATTTAACTTATAGGCAAGTAAACACAGAATGAATAAACAAATGTGTCATGGGTACAGAAAATGTTGTTCTGATCTATGGATTGTCCCAGGGACCAGTACTGATATACAGGGTATCTGGGGACTGTGGCCATGAGGGTCATACGTCCTATGATCTACCCTCCAGCTCTGTAGCCTTTCAGCCAACAACATTCCACATAAGGAATTTGCCAAAAGGACTTTTCCATCTTGAGTTTTATTTACAGTTCAGCACTGAGGAAAAACAAGCATTCTTTATCAGTTTCATAAATATAATCTGTCTTCACATTTCACAATAAAATATATAAAAATAAACACACGTACATATCCTAACCATTGTGGACAGCCTTTAGCAATTGCTCCTTTTTAGAGATGATAGCATGTGTGCTGTGTGAAAAAGATTTTCTTCCACATATTTCATCCCCATAAAACTCAGTGTATGATGCAACATCTTTCATGTATGCATTTATTCCCTAATTTTCTCTCAGACCATTTTAGGTTACTGGGGAAATGGACCTTATCCTGGCACTTTATGGCACAAGGCAGAGAAACTAATCAAGGACAGGGCACCAGGCTGTTAAAGAATGAGGATGTGTGTGTCACAGACACACACACATGCATGGCATAGACACACAGAGCACAGACATGCACGTCACAGATGCACATGCTCACACACACCCACACACACACACACACACACATGCATGGCACAGACACACAGAGATAACTTGAAGAAGGATCACATATTTATTGACTGCTGATCTTTGAGGTGGACAGGGCATGAAAGCACCCAGGAGAAACCACAAGAGCTCTTGGAGGACATGCAGAATCTGAACAGAAGGCACTCAAAATGGGGAATCAAGAGCTGTGAGACATGAACAGTAGCCACTGCATTACTCTGCCACCATATGCAGTATAAAACACCTGGAACTGAAGACCTAGCCTATAATGATACAGTAATTCTATACCTCATTGATATGTATGAAGTGCAGTCATCCTGGGGCAGGTGAAAATATCAGAGTGGGTACAGTTTGTTATTTATAACATTTATAAGAAGCATTTGTAAAGAAGAATAGCAAGTGTCACTTAAATAAAAGTGGGATGCTTTTGTTGACTGATACCTTTTTACTTATTTATTTACTGCATTTGATAACCTCATAACCCCACTAAGCTGCTGGCCCTCATACAGAGAAGACCTAAGGCAAGACATCACCGGTGTTTTCAAAATTCACCTACATGCATGGTATATAGTCACTGTCAATATGCTGTGTCACTGCAGCTCTACAAAAACACACATATGAGTAAGAGATATGCCACACCAGAGAAAGGTTTCCTAGCACTGACCACTTGTTACACTACATAGAAAATTGTGCCTTAGCCGAGTCCTGACAGCACTGCCAAAGTAACAAGTGTGCAGTGCAACAAAGTCTTATTTGGTGGGTGGGGGGGTGGGGGGGGGGTGCTGCTAAGAATGACTGTTATGTTTGGAGAAATATAAAAATATAACATGGAAACAAAGGTTTCTATAATTTACACAGGTTGGCGGTAGCAGATGCGCAAGTGGTGATTATAATGAGTAGGGGGTAAAAGCAAAAAGACAACTGTGATGCTGTTTTCCCCTACTATCGTGAAATTATTTAACCTGTTTCTACCCCCGGATGGTGACGTGGGTTCTTGTGCCATCTTCAGGACCCTCTGTGCTCTTACTTCAGGCTCTCAGCGAACCAGAGTAACCATACATTTTTAACAGACGACAGTATCTATCTTGGCCATGATGGACTTGCTGCATTACATGTGGACATGTTCATTGCTCAGCTGGTTACTAATCGCTTCCGTCTTAGAATGAAAAGTTCCACAAAGTACATGGAGATACATCAGACTCATTGCAGGTCTTACTATCGCACAATGAATCACTCAGTACAGGCAAACATCAACAGGTGTTCACATACAGCAGCCAATGCAAAACAAATAAACAGAGTGCAATGAAAAGCTGCATTACCATCAAGAAACAAACACTCACAAACTTGTAGTTACAGCTTTCCATCTCTAGTTCACAACAAAAAGTAAAACAATATGCTGATTGTAAGCAGAAAATGTCAAGTTGGGACACTTAGATAAAAGTATACCATTCATACTATAGTGTAGCAGTAAGTGGGAGAGCATTCACATGTTTATGACAAAAATACACCGTCTCCAAATGTGAAATGTAAAATAAGAACTGAACTTTTCAAAGGAATGTACTGCTGAAGTGTTGTGGCTTAAGTAACATGGACATAAACTGCTTAGTTGCAAACCTGATTCCATATGTGGAGTACATAATTACGGTAACACATATTTCCATATACTGAAAATTACATTGACTGAAGGAATGCATGTATACATACATGAGACAAGGTATGGAAACTGAAACAGAAGCCAAAGCACCAGCAATCTCACATAATTTTCTAATCACTAGTTGGTTAAGAAGGTGTGGGTATACACTTTTTTAATAGATGGTAGGACCAAGAATACAAAGATGGAACTTTAAAATAGGAGGCTAAGAGGCAGTAAAGAAAGCAAGTACTTGGATGAGGCTGCCAGTATTATTTCAGCTAAGGGATAGAAAGGGTGGCTGTCTAAGACTAGGACAAAGCTTGAAATGACAGCTGATTTATAGAAGGTCAGTTGCTGTCACATTAGTAGAAAGTTACATCAATACAATTCTGAGCATGATAAATTCAGTATTTTAAGTCTACAGCTTTTTCTGGCTTGACTGAACTTGCCGCAAAGTATGCTACAGCCTACACAGAAAGAATAGCCATTCCATTTAAGAAATATTATTTTGGTTATCTATATGTTTTTTTCCTCTGTAACTCCCCCACCCCCTTTGTCTTTTACTTGTCAAGCCCTCTCCCAGTTGTACTGAAGCCCATTTATTCCTTCGGTGGTGTAAGCCCCACCAGATCCCCAGGATGAAGACCATCTGGAAGGCCTGTCATCCAGGCAGCCATTGGGTTGACAGTGTTCTATCTCTGGCATCCTTAAAATGACAGCCTAATTTTGTATTAGTTAGCTTGTTTCCATCATCTGATGGTGATGTGGACACTTGTGTTACTTCTAGGACTACATGTGCCCTGTATTGAGCTTGTACATATTCCCGTAAAGCTCTTAACATCACCAGCTTTGGTGGTCATGCTCACACCTGCCTGTGATCCAGCACTTATCATTCTTGGCATCTCAACCCATTGGCTGAGGTTAAGTTATTTATTAGAAGAATCTGTGTATTAAGACCCAGGCCTACCAGCCCTATCCCCCCCAGTATGGGCATATTCATCCTCCCCTGAATGTGCCATCAAGTACACAAGCCACCAAGTACACTAAGGTCATCTAGGATGTAGTTAGGGCTTTATCACTGTGTGCTACCTGACCAGACTCTAGGCATCTGCATATTAATTACCATGTAGTGATAATGGTGGTGGTGGGGTGGCAGTAATCTGCATATTTGTGTTAGCAAACTTTCCCAAAGGTTGGTTATATCAGTCCAGCCTGATGTTTCCTCATAAGGAGAATAAGTCTGATTAGGAGACATGCTCAAAGTCACACAGCAGGCAAAAGCAGGCAGAGGAAATTAAACCCTGGCATACAACAACCATTAACAGCTCACACCCTTGATCTTCTGTGTTAACTGCTGTTTTTTTTGCCTTTTAAGAAAATTAAGGCCAAAGGCCAAGAAGTGTCCATGTCTGACTCCTGTCCTCAAAGCACAGTTCAAAAGAAAGATCATGCCTTTTTTCAGTCAGAAAAAAAAGCAGCCACAATTAAGACAGCTGTTATAACTACTTAATACTTAAAAGTCAGTGTGTATGTTAAAAATGGTTACATGTTACTAGAAGGTCATCCCAAACTATAATAATTAAGTACATGAAACAGAAACCATGGCACTGAAGAAATTCTTGGAGGTTTGTAACACTTGTGCTAATACTTGGGGGACTTGACAATGGTTAATAAAATCAAAGAACATATTGTTTGTTTAGAATGTTCAGAAACTTTAACATGTCTAACTCAGATGTGACCCTGGCAGTTTGGTAACAGCACCACCGTCCAATAGCATTAACAGTCTGCACATTACTCAACAAGCTCCAAACAACTTTGTGATCCAACTTTTTTTTTCCTTCACCCTACATTCCACAAAATGGCTGGTCCTATAAAAGCAAAATCTGGCACGTGTTTAGCTTCACTCTTATGACATGAGTCTTACTGCCTGCATTCAAGCATATTGTTACCTGCTTGGTGCCCAGGGTGACCTCCCCAGCTATATCACAAAGCTATCACCCTATTACTTACCCATGCCTCATAACTAAAGTACTGGAGAAGACACTCTGTAATAAATCCTTGAATATTTTCTTTCACTGGTACAACAAGGGTTTGGAAAAGGATATAACACTGTGACAGCTATCTACATTGTCAATGACTCATTTCTCACTAACATAAAAAAGGCTCATTCATAGGTAGTGGGTTTGTTGACATGAGAAGAATATATGAGTTAGTTAACCACTCTCTTCCAAATAATAAATTACTTGGGTTTGGTGATGGCCATTTCATCTGCAAGCATTTCAAGAAAAGTGTGAACCATCGTAGTCTCTTCTTCTTAACTTTCTATGGAACTGGGGATACCTTGGCTTCTTGCTCTGCTCTCATGTACTCATTTTTTCATCTGTCCCACAGTGTGCATCTCAGGCACTTCATCTCCATCATCTCAACCTTCCTCAACTACTTAACTGACCAGGTTTCTGTGCTATACAGAAGCCCTGGTCACACCACTGTTTTGTACAACTTCCTCTGTCAGACACTACCCCAACACTCTGTGACAGCAGGTTACAGTGTCACTTATCCTAGCTTTGAATGCCTCATTCATAAGTACATATGTAATATTAGGCTATCAGTCTATAGACTATTAGAAGTGTAGCCACTAACCAGAGGTCAGAATCAAACCCTGTACTTTGTATCTTTAAGATAGAGACCTTACCCAGTATGTCATTCCCTCCACTAAAGTAAATGCAACAGACAGGATTTAGACCCATTTATAACTTAGTCACACTCTACCAAGCAAAGCATTGCAAAGGTATGCTAATGTAATTGTTTAATTGTTTGTATCCAAAACATTTACTTTGTAATTATTCTCTTCATTCCTGTCCCTCTCTCCACCTCTCTCTCTCTGCTGTTTATGTACACTGAATTCCTCCTCTTGTTTTCTAAGCCGCCGATTATCCAGAGCTGGATTTCAAACCCAGTACCATGCCATTACCAGGTATCCAACCAATTTACTGCACCACAACTTCAACAACCTCAGACTTCCCTTTACCAACACCTCCTACATACTTAAAGCTGTTAATATATTCCTCTGTTTTTCAATCTCAGCTTTCAGCTACTTCATATGTCCCATTTGTTGCCACAGCCATTGTCTTGTCTATACTCAGTTTCATCCCATGTATCTTCAGTTTTTCTTTATCCTTTGCTTAAGCCCCTGTTCAAAATTTGCTTGTATTGCCACATTATCTGCATACAACAGCTTTATCTGCTCCTTCCTACATGTTTGCTAATTTAGACAACTGAATTAAACATTTGTTAAACAGGACGAATGAGAGCAGCTGCTGTGCATTCTCCTTCACCATGTTTTAGATCAAACTTTACGTTTCTCTTTGTAGATGTTATTTAAGTAAATGTATGCTGTTCTGTACTGGATCTGACAGAAAACCACTAATGCTCTTTTGCGTCTGTTAACAGCAGCCCTGTCATGATGGTCAGGAAGATCTCAGTTTTGAAGAGTCCATGTATAATTTTACATACATTTTGTTAAAGTGTGCAAGGCTAGCTGTTTTAACTGAAAAAGAGGAAACAATGTGTTTTGCAATCTGTGCTATTTTGGAGACATTATTCTGCTTTTGCTGAGTGAAATGTAGACCAAAGCAATTACAAGGGATCCCAATAATCATACCATATGAACTCAGCAGTTAGGATAATACAGAGTACAGCATAACTTTTTTATGCTGCCAAGCTAAATAAGAAATAGCATCAGACACAAAAACATGTTTTGCCTTATATTTTGCCAGCATATCTAAGCAATTACGATGCAAGTTTGTAAATGTGTAATTTTAAAGTAAAATCTACTTAAAGGAATGACTGGGACTATTTTAATACATTTTTTTAAAGCTGGGAGCCAGTCATCTAAAAATAAAAATATACCAATGTTAATATTTCAAGCAGTTATATACTGTTTCCAGAAATGTAGTTATTTTGTGGTTAATTTATTGTTCAAACTATATTTTAGTAGTGGTAAACCCCAATTACTACAACCACAAAAGGTCTGCACAGCAAATACACAAAAATGTTAAAATTAAAAATTAAAATTAAATTAAAATACAGGTGTCAATTCTATTAAATGTCTTTAAAACAGACTTTACATTTCAGACTACAAATATTAGAGCAATTACTTTCATCTAAATATGTTCCTTAATGTGTTCCATCACAGTTTTTACATGCATATGACATTTGTTTGCTTAAATGTCACGATACATATAGACTCTCCTTATTCTTGTTTTATCCTTGTAGAATTTTATTAAAGTGATTTGCAGATATTTCTATTTATGTTGCTATTTATCCTATTTCTTTTATAATTACCCATTATATTTTCCTGTCACCCAGTCATTCCTCCCCAGTCTTCACCAACTAATCCCAGCCCACAGCTTAATATGCCGCTTCAGGTGGTAGACTTGTTTTTTTAGTCGGCGTTACCTTTACATTAACACCCTATTGGAGAATTTTTGTTTTCCAATCAGAGTGGCTATGTACAGGTTGCTCATTATTTATTACCAGTACTAACCATGTTACTAGATATATAAAAAAATACAGTTATGAGAAAACAATCTATATTACAACATGTAGACTCAGATATTAAGTAAAATAACCATGCTAATAAGAAACTGTGAGATCTAGAAATGTGTACAACTGCTAATGTAGTAATTCTGCTGTAGATCTCATGGAACATGACTACCTTAAATAGTCCACTTCCCAAATATGAAGAAAGCTGTGTTGCACTGTACCAGGGCCACACAAATAATTCAGGTAACTAATACTTAACTAATTCACTACACTATGCAGTATGATTTACAGTACCATTGTATAATGACAGTGACGGTCTTGTTCTTTATACCACCCAGTACAGCATTACTGTGAGCAGCATATGTAGGTGCTGTAGTAACCTACTGCTTGACACTGAATGTACTTCTCTAGTATTTGCTGCAGTAACCTACTGCTTAACACTGAATGTACTTCTCTAGTAGGTGCTGTAGTAATCTGCTGCTTAACACTGAATGTACTTCTCTAGTAGGTGCTGCAGTAACCTGCTGCTTAACACTGAATGTACTTCTCTAGTAGGTGCTGTAGTAACCTACTGCTTAACAGTTAACATACTTCTGTAGTAGGTGATGTAGTAACCTACTGCTTAACAGTTAACATACTTCTGTAGTAGGTGATGTAGTAACCTACTGCTTAACAGTTAACATACTTCTGTAGTAGGTGATGTAGTAACCTGCTGCTTAACACTGAATGTACTTCTCTAGTAGGTGATGTAGTAACCTACTGCTTAACAGTTAACATACTTCTGTAGTAGGTGATGTAGTAACCTACTGCTTAACAGTTAACATACTTCTGTAGTAGGTGATGTAGTAACCTGCTGCTTAACACTGAATGTACTTCTCTAGTAGGTGCTGTAGTAACCTACTGCTTAACAGTTAACATACTTCTGTAGTAGGTGCTGTAGTAACCTACTGCTTAACAGTTAACATACTTCTGTAGTAGGTGATGTAGTAACCTACTGCTTAACACTGAATGTACTTCTCTAGTAGGTGCTGTAGTAACCTACTGCTTAACAGTTAACATACTTCTGTAGTAGGTGCTGTAGTAACCTACTGCTTAACAGTTAACATACTTCTGTAGTAGGTGATGTAGTAACCTACTGCTTAACACTGAATGTACTTCTCTAGTAGGTGCTGCAGTAACCTGCTGCTTAACACTGAATGTACTTCTCTAGTAGGTGCTGTAGTAACCTACTGCTTAACAGTTAACATACTTCTGTAGTAGGTGCTGTAGTAACCTACTGCTTAACAGTTAACATACTTCTGTAGTAGGTGATGTAGTAACCTACTGCTTAACACTGAATGTACTTCTCTAGTAGGTGCTGTAGTAACCTACTGCTTAACAGTTAACATACTTCTGTAGTAGGTGCTGTAGTAACCTACTGCTTAACAGTTAACATACTTCTGTAGTAGGTGATGTAGTAACCTACTGCTTAACACTGAATGTACTTCTCTAGTAGGTGCTGCAGTAACCTGCTGCTTAACACTGAATGTACTTCTCTAGTAGGTGCTGTAGTAACCTACTGCTTAACAGTTAACATACTTCTGTAGTAGGTGCTGTAGTAACCTGCTGCTTAACACTGAATGTTCTTCTCTAGTAAGGTTGTTGCAGTGCCCACTATCTTTGGGCAAGTGCACACTGTCCAGATCATTAAGGTCTGCTACAGCACATATAGTACTATTATCAAAAGTACTGCAATGAACTGTTAAGCTTTATTTATTTGCATGATTTTTTTAATGGATAGCTAGGTTTATTTATGCATGTGACGCCCCCATCAACCTTACAAGTCTTGTCATATGCTAGGTGGGGTTGACAATATCCTGCAGTTCTCGACCACTGGATAGCCTTACTGGAATGAAGATGTGATGCTGTGCAAAGTACATTTACAGCAATTAGTTTCCACAGCAGGTGCCAGTTCTTAAAAGGAATGTTGTAACTCTCCAACGAGCATTCATGGAGGAAGTATTTTTTGTGTTGCCAAATGATACTTTTACGTATCATGGTCTCATTTATGCTCATATCTATCAATGGCTGCAACCAAACATTATTCCATATCCCAGTGGCATACAGTATCAGATTTTAAGACTTTTCTGTTAATTTTCTTCTACCACCCCAGATCTCACATAGTATTGCAATTTACTTTTAAGGGATTCCACATCTTTGTTCAAGGTGATGTCTTAAAGGAGTGCAGTATGTTTGACTTCTGTTTATCAGTGCTGGATTTTAAACTAGCCTGATGCTTCCAGTAACTGCACCTCTAAGATAACATTAGTCTCTTATATTCTCCTACTGACTGACACACTCTCTCTGTATGAAATTCAAATGATGTCATTCCACCTTCTGCTCTTCAAGTTGGAAGCTGTACATAAAAGTGATAACAACAAGGGATACCATAACAAAATCAGGATATTGTAAACACAGTAATAATTACCTATTAATTGGAAAAGGTGGGCAGTACAAGACGATTCACAAAGGACAGTGGGAGGTCATTTGTAATGCTGCCAAGAGAATTTCCTTTAAAGATATACTTTATATTATCTCAAGCAGCTACATTTCCTTTGTATGGGGTGAACCCTTCAAGCACAAGCAGGAAAAGGGCAGAATCCAAAGCAGTGTTATTTCTGAGTACCCCAAGGTGGGGTATACAAATAAACCAGAATCTCCTGAGAAACTGTCTCCTCATATCTTTCCTATCCCTAGACGGAACATCTAATTTAGAGTGTAGCAAAAATTACTCTCTTTCTTGAAGAACTTCTGTTAAATGTCATTTTTCACACATCCATTCTTGTGAGTTTTACTTGTTCAATATTGAATTTCTGTACCTGCTTATGAAGCATTCTTTATTTCTTTTGACTCCAACAGAATGGATTTTATTACTTCCAACTAGGGGCTATGACACATATAGAGGCATTTCTTGGATCAATACCAATCAATACTGTTCACCCCAATGTTACAGTTTTGTCTTACTTCTTGTCCAGCATAGTTGAGTAGAACACTGCTACAATATAGTCATGTAGCAGATAGACTGTGTTCTGTAACTGGCGGGGTGCCACCCAGTGTGAAAAGCATACACAAATACTGGCTGAAATAGCACTGTGGGAACCATGACTTGTAAGAGTCACGTAAGTAAAAATGGAATAAGAATACAAAATAATATTACAAAAATTGCACAGAAAAAAAAAGAAATTTGGCTGTGCAATATTTACACAACATATTCCACAAAACAACTGCTCATTGTTATTTGCATATATATCAGAAGAGCCCCATTATTATGTATATGACAGGATAAACTCTCAGTATTCCTGTCTCTAACCCTTTCCATATGGCCTGTTCAGGATCTATGGCTAAACACAGAATCCAACTGCAGTGAATCACATTATATAAAAAAAAAAAAAAAATACAAAATACTGAATGATGCTCAATGTCAAAAATTTTATCAGCACCACTTCTTCCTGCACAATACTAACCTGCTTCAGTTACACCAACAATTAATTTTAATATCTACTACATGTGTAGCTCTAAGTCATTATTTGTTTTCTGAGATGGTATGTACTATTTATGAAACACAATAAAAACAATTAAATGTTAAACATAGGCTTAAAAAGAAGTAAAACGTAAAATAAACATGCTCTTCCCCTACACACACACACACACACACACACACACACACACACACACACACACACACACACACACACACACACACACACACACACTCCTTCTTACTTCACTCCATTATCACAAAACAATAACCAAAGGGAAATATCTTTTCAAAATGTTATAGCGAACTAAACAAGCCTCAGCTCTAGAACAACTTCATGAAATTATAAATTGATGAACAATTCACTAAAGAAAACTTAGTAGTAGAAGGTAATTCATAGAACGGCATAACTCTCACGATTATAGTTATTGCTAGGCATTTGAAATTCATGTAGCTGACATACAATTAATGTTACTTTACAAAGCATTGACAATTATCCATGCAGGGACTACACAGGAAAAAATGAGCAATACATTGTTTACTTATTCAGCATCATGTTTACCTATTCAACACAATGATTACCTATTCAACACAATGATTACCTATTCAACACAATGATAACCTATTCAACACAATGATTTGCTTCCTTGTAAAAGTAATATTACTGAATGAGAGACAATTCTGAAGCAGGGCTATATGACCCTAACGCCACAATTCTTTTTCACTACAATTTCTCATGTCTCTGTTTTGGTTGCAGGCAAGAGATAATGAGGAATCATTAGTGAACACCAAACAATAATCACATTTCATAAACAGACACTCTCTCTCCCCACGCTTTTGCACATATGCATGCATGAAGGTGTCTGCATATGTCCATATTAGCCAATTTATGCTTTCTTATTGGAACTTATGAAACACAAATACAGGCTCTACTCTTGTGAACAGAAATCTCAGACATCCTTAATTATATAACTGTCAAGCCAGGCACTCTGGAATAGAAGGATAAAACCCCGATTGTAACCTAGCTGGTGAGAGTTCAATTAGTGTCTCTAACACTGGAAGAAATAACTGGGGTTGGGGGGGGGGGGTTGGAGTGAGGTGAAAACATTAGCTATCTAAACCAAGGTGGAAGGACTGTTGGTTGGGCGGCTGATTTTCGCGTGCAAGTGGAGGCATGCAGGTAAAACATTTGTAACTGGAAATGTTGGCTTTGTTTATAAAGCTGGTGAAGGCAGTCCTCATTAGCATGTAAGTAGGGGCACTTCCACACAAAGGGAAGATACATTAGGCCCTTACATTTGAGCTTCATGCATATTACAATGCTTTTAACTAAAGGGCTTTACAGAAAACAAAAAACTGAACAGCATATACACCACAGTTTAAACCAGTACATACAGTAGTAACTGTAAATGAATGGAATCATTAAATAACTGCAAGGCTGGAACAGCCACACATACAGCTCCCTACAATAAAAGTGCAAAACGTCTAGCACTTTCAATGCACTCTTCACCTTCAAGATGAATCCAAGAAGCCCAGGAACAATGAAGCAAACTGTAGCAGATGTTGGATACCATAGCCAGTGTCCAAACTCAAACTGGCACCAAAACAAGAAAACAAAATGAACACTGCACCAAAGCCATGGCAAAAATCCAAAGTAAAAGACAACAAACTAGCAGCAATACTGAAAGCCAGCAGTGTCCCAGTTCATATTAGTGCCAACAACATAACAGAATAAATACTAAATCAGTGCTTCACCACAACCTTTCTGAATTTAAGGAAATTGTTCTATCTGAAGTTGTTTTAGACAAAAAATAGGGTTTGCCTATATTCTTTCTCCATTCACCAGCCCCTTCTAGTATTTCTTCTGTATGTGAGTCATTATAACCCCTCCTTGACAACCTTTATGAATTTAAGGAAAGGTTGTCAAGGAGGGGTTATAATGACTTACATACAGAAGGAATACTAGAAGGGGCTGGTGAATGAAGAAAGAATATAGACAAACCCTATTTTTCATCTAAAACAACTTCAGATAGAACAGTTTCATTGAAAAGTCAGGTGAACACAGGAGTAAGGGTACCAACATACTATACTAGAAATACACACATAGTAAGTAACTGATGTAATAAGGAAACACTGGCCCATTTTAGTATCAGACCACGAACTTAGGAATATAGTAGGTGATAAACCGAATTTTCTTTTTAAGAACAGAAAAACAATAAAGAGGATGCTGTGTTATCCAAGGGGAACAACAATGAGGAATAATAGTAGAAGAGGTACTAGCACCTGTAATGCATGTAACCAGTGTTACATGTATTTTTTTGATAGATGTATTTTTTATACATTTTTTAGCTTTCACATTATTAGTTAGGATGACAGGACACTTTTTTGTTTTCATAATTTGTGTGGTAATGAATGAAGCAATACTCAAGTGGTTTTACTTACAGAATATAAAGTAAAAACAACAAAGCAGTATGATAAAACTGGAGACGACCACCGCAAAATAATAAACAAAATCCAAAAATTGTATTCGAATAAGCGCTTTCACGTACTATGTACGCTTCCTCAGATTTCAACAACCCATACAAATCTCAATGTTTAAATACCATCATCCAACACATTCAATTGCTAATCAATTAAAAGTAATTAAGAATAATTGAACTCAGCTAAAAGCACTAGCTGCATTGGTGCATAGAACCACTACAAAGCGGTAAGCGCTAGAAAGTAGCATGCTCCTTCAGTTAAAACTTCCAGATGAATATAACATCCTGTTAATAACAACAAAACTGATACCATACCATAAAAATATGTATCAAAATATATATAAATATTGTTCATATATAAATTTAGCATATTGCTATAAATTTGTTATATATAGTGAATAAACAAATATACGGATAAAAATATAAACAATGTAAAACGAGAATGCGTAAATATGAAAACCTTTTAAAAAGAGAAGAAAAATAAAACATAATTAATCACGCTCGCATTATTTGCGAGCATCTAGAACTGGTTTTATGCTAACAAATTGATTAAGACCAGGATCTATATGGGCTCTTAGTTTAAAAATCCAGCACAGTTCAATAGATTCTAAATAACTCATATTATCCCACCCAGCTTGTTCTGATGAACTAGTTGCAATACTCTAAATTTGAAACTATGGCTAGGGTGAGAGGTAATATGCCTAGCTAATACGTTCTGCTGATTGTTCTTTCTAATATCATAAATGTGGTTATAAATTCTATCTTTTAACCTTCTAGAGGTCATACCCACATAAAATGCTACACATTGCATACAGGTAGCTAGATAGATCAAATTTGTGCTATCACAACTAGCATAAAACCTTGGTTTAAAAACATATTCCATAGTAGGGTGAATATATTGCTGTTCATCCACTATAAAATTACACATCTTACATCTGTGACAATGATGGGTACCCAATCTAACTGTTCTTAATTTATCTTGTTCAATGTGAAAACGCTCTTTACAAAGAATTCTACTAAGATTCTTACTATTCCTATAGCTGAATCCTGGGGTGGACCCTACTATATTCAACGTCTTGGGATCTGTCACTAAAACTCGCCAATTTCTCCTAATAATATCCACTAATCTTCTACTGTTATCATTAGTGTATCTAGTAAGGAAGGTTACCCTAGAATTATTCGAAGTCTTCCTGTTTCTGTTATGATTACGGTCTAAAATTCTAATATCACTATCCTTGCCTCTGAGAACTAAGTGCTTGATCTTGTCAATCATGGAGCTGTTATAACCCCTGGCTGTAAATAGCCTATGCAAAATATCCAGTTCTGTATGCATATTTGATGGATCTTTACATAATCTCATAATTCTAATAAACTGTCCCTTGATAATGTTGGAAAAAACAAATCTAGGATGCATGCTGGTATAATGCAGAAGTGCATTCTTCCAGCAGGCTTTTCTATAAAGTGAAGTGGAAATAGAACCTATATTGTTCCTGACTATACTAATATCTTAAAAAATACACTATAACATGGGAGAAATCCAAAGTAAATCTTAAAAAATAAGTAGTGGTTTCTAAATAAGTAATACATGTTTTTAATTCATCTATACTGCCTTTCCAAAAGAGCAGTATGTCATCTACAAATCTTCTGTAGAAGATCACTTGTTTATAGAATGCACTATCAAACAGATGTTTTTTCTCCCAATAGTAGACAGCTAGATTTGCAAATGAATTCGCACAGGGGGTGCCCATGGCAACTTCCCATTTCTGTGCAAATAATTTATCTTTAAACATGAAAACATTGTTGGATAGTATAATTTCTAAGACTGTACAAATAAGTATTTGTTGACTATTAATTATTCCTTGTGCTAAGCACAAAACCTGCCTCACAGCTTCCATGCCGTATTCATTAGGAATTGAAGTAAATAGATTTTTGACATCTAGTGTGACCAATAAATATGTAGAGCCAGGAGCTTCATTAGTATAACTAGCCAACTCATCAATTAACTGATAGCTGTCTTTCAAAATATTAGGCATCTTCCCAACCAAAGGTCCCAATATGCTGTCAACATAACTCAACATTCTTTCTGTTACCCAGCCATTCCCTACCACTATGGGTCTCATAGGTGGGGGGACAATGTTCTTGTGAACCTTGGGTAGGCCTTTGATATAAGGAATCATTGGATATTGAACCAAAAAATAACTATATAACTCTTTTGTAATCTGCCTGCACATCAGTAAATCATAAAGGTCATCATGGACCCTCGTAACCATTTTCGAAAGACACTCACGGTTAATTTCCATATAAACATTGACATCACATAACATCTCTCTCATTATTGTATCATAATCTTTGGCATTTAATATTACTACCCCTCCCCCCTTATCAGCGAGCTTTATCACCAAATCATTGTTCATGGATAAATTCGTCAAGGACTGCTGTTGTTCTTTCATTAAATTAAAATAAATACACCTGTGTCGTTGTTTCGCAAAATATGTGTACAAATCATTCTCACAAAGATTAATGAAGCTCTCTACATTCACAGGTAAACTAGGGACAAATGAGCTTCTACATTTAAATTGTTGAACCGGTTGTGTTGTATTCTTATCTGAGGCAGACAGAGGAAAGGGACTCAATGACAGAATCCATATAAGACCTATTCTGAAGAACAGGAAACTTTTTAAATAGTCTTATTTTATTTTAGTAGGTTGTATGAGAAATGAATGTTTTTTTTTTTGGTATAACACTACAGATTTTTTTGTTAGGTATATACTCCATGTATTTTTTTGATAGATGTATTTTTTATACATTTTTTAGCTTTCACATTATTAGTTAGAATGACTGGACACTTTTTTGTTTTCATAATTTGTGTAGTAATGAATAAAGCAATACTCAAGTGGTTTTACTTACAGAATATTGGGAGCATGGTATTTTATTGTTTGTATGTCTTTAAGAATGTTAAATGCATTGAAGTTTGTTATTGGTCCATTTGAATTAATTGGAGAGAGTCTCTGTTATGGTCTGAAGAAGTGGTGGTGACACCATGAAAGCGCTTACCTTATGAATAAAAGACATTCCAGCTTTTAAACAGCTTTGAAGTCGTGACTTCCTACAACATTGTTTGGTCTGTTGGATGTTTTATGATATATTTTTTAACTCTTTTAACAACAGCTCATTTATCCTTGCTGCATCTTGTTTGGTGTTTTATATATATATATATATATATACATATATATATATATATATATATATATATATATATATATATGTATATATATATATATATATATATATATATATATATCTATATGTACCCAAGCACAAATACACACACACACACACACACATACACACATATATCTATATATATGTATATATATATATATATATATATATATATAGATAGATATATATATAGATATATATGTTTATATATACATATATACGGGTCTATATCACATGCGAATGCTAAAAATAGCGAACGCTGATATATCGAACTTCAAAGTCCAAAAGCTGAAAACAGCCAAGGAACGGATCAGTGAATCTTTTCCCAAGGAAAAAAATTTGCTGGGCCGTTCTCTGGGCTTTGCTGTTTTCTCCACTGTGATGTGATCTCAGAGTTAGTATACTTAATATACTTAAGTTGGGGGAGTGTGGGGGGGGGGGCAAAGCCCCCCACTTAATTTTGAATGTATACTCTTTTTTTTTTTGGATCAGCGAATTTTTTTCCCTGGGACACCATTCATCTCTGCCTCACTCTATTTATTAGTACTGAAATGTAAAATTATCCATAAGAGAGCACTTTGGAGGAAAAGTGCAGTGAAAAAAATACAGTAATAAATCTAACAGACTCTCTCCATTAAACCTTATTAAAAAGACCAGCATACTGATCTGTGGTACTTTTGCAAAAGTTTCATCCAATCCATCCCTTTTTTCTTCATTTTGGCTTTTTAAAGTACATTTTTAGACAATAAGGAGATATGGTTCTTCTATGAATTTAAACAGCATTTATTAGTAACGGGGTACTCTTTTTGAAAAGACTGACTCTGCTTTTAAGGGAGGGTGGGTGGATATTAAGAAAAAGCCATGCTTTTGAAGGAGCACACAACCTGTATAAAACAAATTAACAATATAATATTTAAAAAACTCAAATGAAAGTTAACCAAGTTATGTTAGGGCTACATAAATTTATTTTTTTACTTTTGCCATTTTTTTAAAGATCATTTTGTCAGTAGGGGTCTGGGTTTCTCTTATAACCTTAAAACATGTTTATCAGTAAACAGGTATCACTTTTAAAAACTTACTCCACTTTTATGGATGATAGGTGTGTGTGAGGAAGAAAGCATGCATTTAAGGTATATGACAACTAGCAGAAAAAAATCCCTAAATACATAAAAAGTAGAAGCATCTCTTTAAATTCTTGTCTTTTTTTATTGTGATTACCAGTGACCTAATCCTAGTTCATTTCAGAGCTTCGCTTGCTAGTCAGATGGCTTACTCTTTGTGAGTGGATTCCATTTCTTTTTTCAATAGCTAGAGCGGTAAAGTGACCCTTAACTCACATGTGGGTCCATGTATTTTACTCTTGCAGGGGTGGTGTGCTCATCTTTTGCTGAAACACCCCCTAGGGCCATCATATTACTGAGGATACACATGGAACTCAGCTTGACCCAGGGAAGCAGGCTAAGCCACCTAGGGAGTTGGTTGAGAAGAACCAGGATTAGCCTGGATAGTAGCAAGAAAACAGCCCCCTGTCTGCCACCTACCACCTTTAAAGCCCGTTCTAAAATCTTGCCACCATAGAATTGCTTGTTTGGATGACAATAAACAGAAACCAGAAAACAGTTCAAAATGAAAGTGCCAGCTTACCCTAATCCTTAACCCCAAGCCAAATAAAATTCCATATGCTCAGCCGCAGTAGCCAGAGGAAAAATTCACCAGAAAGTTTATGCTTAAAAAATGGTGGGAAATCAGCCCGCAATGCTGCTCAAGGTCCTGGGTTAGGGGGTGGGTAAATATCTCCATTTACTGCTCAGTGTAAATCTTGTCATTTTAACATTACTAAAAAGAAATCCAAATAAACAACTATTAGAGATGATGGAGATAGTTTCCCAAATATATGGAGTAGGATCACATTACTATTTAACCACTCTCTTCAACATTTGACTAAAGACAAGGCTGTAAAATCTGTTAAAAATGTTACTCAAATCCCCATTTTAGCTATTCCTTACGTTCATATCTGTAAAAGTTCTGGTTGAGTTTCCTGAGGCTGAGGATGCTGCAGATGGAACAGGAGGAATTCAGCCTTGTTTTTTTTTTATATGCGCCAAGTTTGAACTGCCAGTGTAGTTCTTTTTTTCTGCAGTATGTCTTTTTGTTTCTTTGAATTGCCTCAGTGCTGTTTGCCTCTAAAATGTGGAAACTAAAGCCTTCATGGTTGGGGTGTTCCATGAGATGTTTTGTAAGTTTTTTTTTTTTTTTTTGAGTTTTTTTCTCTGATTTCTGAAAGATGTTGAGTGAGTTGTCTTTTGAATTTGTTGATGGTCTTTGCAACATAAAAACAGTGACATTTTCTGGAGACTGTGCTGTAAACTATGTATTCCATGTTGCAGTTGCCAAAAGTTTTACTGCGATAATCCTTGCCTGAAACGGGGCATTTGAACTTGCCTTTATTACTCATCATGGGGTAGTAATTGCACATTGAGGTCCACACCTGACGGTGCCTTTCTGGCTCTCCTCTTCCTTGGTTTCTCTGCTTTCCACATAATCCCTGATGTTTTTTGCTTTCTTAAGGACAAAGGCTGGGTGAAGGTTACCATTTTGCCTGTTGTGAGTGATGATCACCCAGTTGCCAATTATCTTTTCTCTAATCTTCTTAAAGTCCATGGTGTAGGTCAGGTCCTATCCCATTTATGCTCCTGTAAGTCCCTAAACCCATCCCTAAAGGTACTGTAATGTCTGTTCACTGATTCTAGAAGGGTGGGATTATTAGCTTTCTTGAGGTCCCAAACAGTTCAAAAATGGCACTAACTAGCCTATTGCTGTAGCCTCAAGCTAAGAAGTCCTTTTCTAGATCTATGATGTTCTTGGTAAAGTTTTGCTGGCTTTTGGAGGTCCTGGCTATCTGCATCCCTTGCCCTTTGACCACATTCCTCTTGGCAATGTGAGAATGGGTGCTGTTGATATGAAGGAGTAATTTAACCCTGGTGAGCCTTCTATACTAGTTGTTGCTGACTTTCCAGAGATGAGGTCTTTGAAGATAGTCGGATCTAGAAAGTTTACCTTTTCTTGGCTGTGGTAAGTAGAACATTTCAGAAAGTGTGTGGAATTGTTAATGTATATGAAAAAAATCCTGCAAGTGTGTGGAGCTACCTTCCCAAACAATAAAGATATCATCAATAAAATGAAGGTAGCAGCTGATCTGGGAGAAGAAAAAGAAGGAGTTGTAAAGTAAATCTTCCTCCCATTCCCCCCAGGAAGTGCTCATTAAGCTGGGGGCCACAACTGCGTCCACTGCTTTGCTAGAACCAAGGTGCCCTATAGAAGAAGTAGTTGTTACTGAGCAGCACTAAAAATAATCTACCTAGCATTTCTGTCTCCCCAAGTAGGGCTTCCTACATACAACCATATGCATGGGGTAACTGCTGTGATGCACTAACTGTGTGGCAGCACTGTGTATAAGGTCTCCACATTGACTGTGATCAAGGTGGTGTCTTCACTTACATTAATGATCTTGATTTTCCTTAAAAAATGAAAGGAGTCAAGAATGAAGAACCTACTGCTCTCTACCAGGGGTTTTATTTGTACTTCAGGGTATACAGAGGTAGGTGCAGTTATGGAACCTCTGCTAGCCATAAAGTGTCAATAGATGGCGGGTCTTGCAGGTTTTCATGAGGTTTGCAAATTGTGAAAAAAATGGGAAGTTTGAGGGAAGTTACCATGATGAATTCCAAAAGCCTGTTGTTTATTAAACCTTCCTCGTTGAGGTAAGCTGGTTCTAAATAAATGTTCTCATACTCTATTTTGATTATCCCTAATTCAGTGGAGCTATTAAAGTTAGTATTACTAAGCATGCTCACTATCTTACTGTAGTAGGTCATGGTGTCTGTGACTAAGATTCCGCCACCTTTGTCTGCTTTCATAACCCTCCTCAATTTATCCCTGCTGAGTTGGGTAAGGGCAATGATTTTGTCATTCCCCAGGTTGTAGTGTCTTTTACTGGGTTATTTTTTTCAGGATGCCCCTGATGTCACTCTCACATTTGGCTTCAAATGTGGCCAGGACTGAGAGGGTGGGTGAACAAAAAATATTATGTTTCCTCCATTCTCTATTGTGATTGCTGTATGGAGAGTGTTTCTAGAATTCCAATTATCTTTTTCTTGAAAAAAACACTTGTAGGTTTAGCTTCCTAACAAACATTTTGAGATCAACAATAGTTTGCTGTGACAGTATGGGATAAAGCTAAGGGCCTTACCTAATAAATTTACCTCCAAAGGTGTGAGGGTTTTATCAAATGATTCCACATCTCAGACCACCGGCATGGGACCCTGCTTCCAGTCCTCCTGTGGTGGGTACCAAAGGTGATTGAGGTCTCTCTTCCTCTGCCAAGACTGGTCCCCTGTTAGTAGTTCGGTTAGGGATAATTCTGGATCTTTTGATGGTATTGATCCTTGGTGTGGCTGGAAAATAGGGTTCTTGGGTTGGGATTCTCACCTGTTGGGGTGGTAATGGGGCCCTGTATTCTCAGGATCCATGTTCTGTTGGGGCTTCTTGACATGAGGGAGCCTTGTGTGGGGTCCTTGGGTCTAAGTCATTTGATTTGTTTGGATTATGTCAGTTTTGAAAATCCTCCTGGTAGTTATTGTGGTCCAAGCCCTGGTATTCTTGCTGGTTCAGGTTGGGGGCTTCTTGGCTATGGTGGTGGCCAAGGCATTCCTGATCTTGGTCATCTTTATCATACCAGCATGTGTTGTCCTTTTTCCAGTTTCTCCTCAGTTTGGCCTGACATTTCCATTAAATTCCTTTCCTCCTACTGTAATTAACTATAAGCAGATTGGGTAAGTTAGGATTTTTCTTGTTTTGGAGATCTTTCCATTTTACTGATATTTTTGTCTCTATTTTTCTGTGTGAATAGTTACTTACTCCTCAGTTTCTTTGAATTGTCTGGGATTAGCCCCTCCTTCATTGCATGCTTCTTCAAGTTACTGGATATTAAGCGCTGGGAGTAGGAGCGCAACTAGTTTCAGGCTGGTATCCTTTAGGGTTTCAGCCCATTCATTCTTCAGGCTGGCATCCATCTTGTTCAACATGGGTTTATTAGTCTTAGACCTCTGGGGACCAGCCTCTTTTCAAGACTACTTTTAAAATGAAGCTCTTCACATTGTAGTCTTTTAGTGCACTTCAGTTAATTCTCAAAGTTATAGAGGTGGCAGGTCAAACTTGTGGATTCTTTCGAGGTGGGTGGGCCTGGGTTTGACAACTCTCTTAAGTGCTGTTGTCTGGCGGGAAGGTGGGGTCCTCGAGTAGATCCTTAAATCTTGAGGATTTACTGTCTTCTCCCATTACCACTGTTGATTCTTTGGCTGGTGGGTTCAAGAGATGTTCTTTGGCTAGTGGAGATCATCCAGGCAGGAACCTGGTAAGAACAAAACCAAGCTTTAAGCTAACATCCATCTCTGTCAAGGAATGAATCAGTCCAGCTTGGAAATCTGTGGCCAAAAATCTGAGGAGAGTGAGGAAAAGTGAATATGACCAATCCTGGACAATGCCACTTAGTTTCTTGAACATTTTATCTGCTGTTAGTCTCAGAGTTAAAGCTAGTCCAGGTCCTGTTGTCAAGCAAACCAGTAAGCACACTAGTCTTTGAGTAGAAAATTTCACTTCCTTTATTTAGGGACAGATGAGTGCTGCTCCATACAATATAAAATTTATCAAGGCAAGTGCTGTTATATTTTTAAAAGTCCAGTTGAAAGGTGGT
This sequence comes from Protopterus annectens, assembly GCF_019279795.1. Lineage (NCBI taxonomy): Eukaryota > Metazoa > Chordata > Ceratodontiformes > Protopteridae > Protopterus > Protopterus annectens. The sequence continues at coordinate 373,167,325 of NC_056739.1, read as the reverse complement.
GGGCATAGAGGAGCAGGGGTATTTCTAGTTGGAGGGCTGAGGGGGCCAGACCCATTGGTATGCCTCCTTCTGCCTGCACAGCTATTGTTACATTTCTAGAGAGACACCTCCATCTCCCACATAGGGTAAAGCACCTTCCAACTCTAAACAAAAACCCAAGCCAGCCTTAAATGTTGCCTCAAGTGCTACTTCAAGTTCAACTCAAAAAAAAAAAAAATTCACTGACTTCATGTAAATGCATTTTTCCATCTGGGCTTTCCTTCATGATGCCTTGGCGAAACTGTGTTTAACAAAATGATATTGATGAAATGTTGCTCTCTACCAGTGCACTCAAGCACAGATATAGGACATAGTCGCGGATGTGCGCCCACACACACACACACACACACACACACACACACACACACACACAAAAGTTGGATGCTCAAATGATGTTTGTATGAAAAAGCAGTTGTCTCTTACAGTACCTCAAAACCTGTTCATGGCATCTCATCAGAAGTTGTTGACCATGTGATGAGTGTGAGATTGGAGTATGGGGTACTGTAGCACATATAGTGTTTGCACATTGGGAAGCATCCTTTATGCTAGATCTTATAACTTCTAGGTAGCATACTGGGCTGCAAAGTTATATTTGCAAAACAACAGAAAGGCATTTCTAATTTCTGCATCAGTAGAGAGTCGATTATCTGAAACGTCATTTATCTGAATACAGTCTTCCAAAGTTTTCGGTTAGGAAGAGTCATAAAGTCTAAATATGCTAAAGTTATATGTATTCGCTTGCGTGTGTTTTTTTAGCTTGTAGTCTGCTCGTGTGTGAAAAATAATCTTTATTTTACACTTAAATAGTTGAATGTTTTTTCACTAAACTACCTGACTTCTAGTTTCCTGGTCAGCAAGGACTCCTAATTACCTCTGGGGGAAGAACTCAGAATACTGTAAAATAAGAACTTTACCCTGAAAAGAACAGTTTTCTTTTTTCACTAAACTGCCTGATTTCAAGTTCCCTGCCCAGCAAGGACTCCTAATTACCTCAGCGGGAACAACTCAGAATACTGTAAAATAAGAACGTTACCCTGAAAAAAACAGTGTATGTGTTCAACTTTCCTTATACGTAGGGTAGCATACACTCGATTGGACCAATGCTGTCCCCACCAGGAACCCTCTTTAACCAACCCCACCTTTACGCCCACTGCCTAATAATTCCTTTACAGTCATTTCCAGCAGAAAACTTTGAATTTGGCTACAGAAATCAAGTATAGTCCAAAATAGAACTAGTGAGTGTTACTATATTTATAATTTACCCTGCAATCCTTGCCTAGGATTTTAGCCCACTCCATTCACGCAGCTCACTCTGCTCCCCTCCCTGCCCCCAAATCCAGACCACTCCCAGTAATATCCAACCAATCAACTCATACCTCCCATAATCTCTACCCCTCTGCTCCTCCTACCTTCTTATCACACATCCTAACCCCAACACAGTCATGCCACTAACTATATAACTAATTATAATCCTTACCTGCACTATTCTAGCAAATACTACATCCAATGAAGATGTTTCAGTCAATTCTCCCAACCACTTCCACTGCACTTTGTCAACTACTCCACTCAAATTCCCACCACATAATTTCACTACTTCAACCACAAAACGCCTCCTTCCACCACAATGACCTAATTACCAAATTCCCACCTCATTTGAATGCAAATTATCCTTAAAATACCACAAGTACATCACTGCATATATAAAACATATCCTCAGCACTCTCTCTAAATTTGCTCTCAGTGGAGACGTGCACCCTAACCCTGGCCCCAATTTTTCCAACCTCTCTACAAATCTCCCTCCAAATAGGTCCCCCATCACCCAAATCACACTTAATAAAATGCCAAATGACCTCCTCATTATGTCTCTTAACATCAGAAGCATCTGTAACAAAATCCAAGACCTCCAGGTATACATAGACTTGTACTCCCCTGACATCCTTATCCTAACCGAATCTTGGCTTAAACCTCACATCAAAAGTGAAGAAATACTCTCACCTGGATAAAACATCCTCCACAAGGACAGAATTTCCAAAAAAGGAGGAGGAGTGGCACTGATGTATAAACACCATCTCAATATACAAATTCTCACAAAGTCAGCTCCCCAGCTTGACAAGGAAGAAATCCTCTACGCTATCCTCAAATTAAACCCTAAGAAAGCAATCAACATAATAGGGTGCTACTTCCCTCCAGGCCAAAACATGCCCCCCCCTTGAAAACCTATTAAACTGGGCCAATCTCTCCCTAGCCCAAGAAACCATCATACTCGGTAACTTTAACATTAACTGGCTATCCTGCAATAGTAAGCCCCCCAGCACTCCACCTAGATATCCATGGCTTCTCACAGCAAATATAATCTCCAACCAGGATAAATAAAAACCCTAATAATCACACCATTCTTGATTGGGTCCTAGTCAACAAAGATCCTCGCTCTTACCTGGCAGACTCCTTACCTGACTTCCTAAGTGACCACTCCCCAATCTTCCTGCTAAAACACCACATAAACAGCAGCAAACCCATTATCCACTGACGCATTTGCTACAAAGCTAAATTCAACTCCAGCTCCTTCACCACCTCCCTATAGAAAATAAACTGGTCACCCCTAAAATACCTCAACCTAGATGAAGCAATCCATTACTTTAACAGCACTTTCCTCAACATCCTTAACTCCCATGCCCCCCAAAGGTACACCAAAATCAGAACTAAAAACTCCCCCTGGCTAAAAAAAAACACCAGAGACCTTATGAAATCCAGGAATAAAATATGGGAACAATGGCGCACAACCAAAAACCCCTCAGATAGACAACTATTCCTTGAACTACGTAACAAAGTCAAAAAGCAAGTAAAAGCAGACAAAGCCCATTTCTATCAGACACCCCTAAGCTTCTCTCAAAACAACCCAAAGCAATTCTGGTCCACAATTAACTCTATCCTTTGCCCAGGGAAGGTAAACACCTCCCACCAACCACCCCTCTTTCCACCTGTAGCATAGCAGATTCTTTCAACAAACATTTTACAGAGACTGCTCTATCCCTAACTAAAAAAACACTTCCCTACATCACCCCCCTACACCCAACCCAACTTGCCCCCTCCCTCCCTTCTTCCTCTCCACAGTACCCACCTCTAACATAAAAAGACTATTGACAAAACTAAAATCCACAAGACTAGCAGCTGACAATCTGCTCACAGAATACCTAAAAACAGCAGCTGATGTCCTAGCTTATCCCATCTCCATATTAATTAACTGCTCCATATCTGAGTCCTATGTGCCAACCTTATGGAAAATATCCCACATCATACCCCTACACAAAGGCGGCCCCTCAACAGACATCTCCAACTACTGCCCCATTGTCATCCTCTCACCTCTCTCCAAGATACTCAAAAAATGTATCAATTCACAGATCGCCAAATATCTCCTAAACAATAATCTCCTCTCCTATACCTAGCATGGTTTCAGGCCACACCACAGCACTACAACTGCTCTGCTCTCCTTCACTAACATCATCCTCCAACATAAAAACAATGGCCTTTCTCCTCTGCTGTAATTCTCGACCTATCCAAGGCTTTTGACATTGTATCACATGATCTTCTACTCTCTGCACTCTCCAACCTCTCCTTCTCCACACCTGTCACCAACTGGTTCCACAGCTATCTACACAGCTGCCAGCACTCAGTTGTCTGGGACAACGATCTATCCCCTCACCTCTCTGTTATTCTCGGGGTTCGCCAAGGCGCCATCCTTGGCCCCTTGCTCTTCCCCCTATTCACCAATGACCTGCACACCACAACCAAACATGCCTCTCTCATACAGTATGCAGATGACTCCACTCTCATCTGCTCAGCCCCAACTATAACAGAACTACAACAGATCACTCAAGAATCTTTCTCTTCTGTTGAAAGATGGCTATTAAATGCTCAACTTCTTCTCAACCCAAATAAGACCAAACTCCTCATCTTCCAACCCTCAAAATCTACCCCAAACATCCCCCATTTCAACATACTTGCCAAAGACAACACCTCCATCTCACCAACAGCCCACACTAAGCTACTCAGTGTACAGATTGACAACAAACTCAAATTTGACACTCACATATCACTCACAATAAAAAAAGCCCACAAAAAACTGGGTGCCTTATGTAGAAACAGACAATACCTAACCAAACCAGCTAGAATCTCTACTGCAACATCCCAACTAATCTCAATCCTACACTATGCATCACCCATCCTCACAAATCTTAGACAATCAGACCTAAAGAAACTCGAAGCCTGCTACAATAAAATTGCAAAATTTGCCATGGGGGACTCCCACTGCAGTCACCACTGTGTCACCCTTAGAAACCTAGACTGGCTTGAGCTCCCTCATCTCCTACACCTAACCAAACTTACCTTTGCTCATAAACTTGTAAACCACCCTCTTAAAATCCCCTCACTTCATACACTTCTCCAGCCTTACCACTCCTCCAGACCCCTTCGCTCCTATGACAAAAATCTACTCCAATTCACGAAAGTCAATAACTCTGCGGGGAAGCGTTATTCTCCTGCTCCATATCCAAAATCTGGAACTCCCTTCCCACTGCCATAACTACCCTCCCTTCCAGCAGTCTCTTCAAAAATTATCTTAAAGCACACTTAAAATCGTACTGGCTCTGTCCTTGTCCAAACCTCGACTACACTCCCCCATACTCCTGTACCACTACTTAGCTGTCAACTCTACTTTTAGTTGTCAACAGGATATTACTATTTCATTACTATTTCATATCCTTTAACTAACAGACAATTGCGGTACGATGTTTACTCTTTTCTCTATGTGAGTAATTAATACTACTAGGCAAATGTTTTACACCTTATATTGTGATATTATACTCTAACCCAGTCAATGGGGATGCACAAGCCAGTGCATTTCTTTGTGCCGATCCCAAGCCCGGATAAATTGGGAGGGTTGCATCAGGAAGGGCATCCGGCATAAAATTTTGCCAAATCATACATGGAGACAACAGTACAGATATACATACCGGATCGGTCGAGGCCCAGGTTAACAACGACCGCCACCAGCACTGTTGGCCAAAGGATGCTGGTGGAAATTGGGCTACTGTTGGCCGAAGGAGGAGAAGAGGGGGGGGCATGCCCGAAGGCAGTTAAAGGCTAGGACTGTGATAGTGAGGGTCGGAACTTTGAATGTTGGCAGTATGACTGGTATAGGGAGAGAGTCAGCTGATATGATGGACCGAAGGAAGGTTGGTATATTGTGTGTGCAAGAGACTAGATGGAAGGGGAGCAAGGCTAGGTATCGGAGGTGGGTTCAAATTGTTTTATCATGGTGTGGATGGGAGGAGAAATAGCATAGGGGTTATTCTGAAGGAACAGTATGCTAAGAGTGTTTTGGAGGTGAAAAGAGTGTCGGATAGAGTGATGTTTATGAAGCTGGAAATTGATGGTGTAATGATGAATGTTGTTAGTGCATATGCTCCACAGGCTGGGTGTGCGATGGATGAAAAAGAAAAATTTAGGAGTGAGTTGGATGAAGTGGTGATGACTGTACCCAAGGGTGACAGACTGGTGATTGGAGCAGATTTCAATGGGCATGTTGGTGAAGGGAACTGAGGGGATGAGGAAGTGATGGGTAGGTATGGTGTTAAGCAAAGGAATGCAGAAGGTCAGATGGTAGTGGATTTTGTGAAAAGGATGGTCATGGCTGTGATGAATACATATTTTAACAAGAGGGAGGAGCATAGGGTGACATACAAGAGTGGAGGAAGATGCACACAGGTGGATTATATCTTATGTAGAAGGGCCAGTCTGAAGAAGATTGGAGCCTGTAAAGTGGTGGCAGGGGAAAGTGTAGTTAGGCAGCATAGGATGGTGATTTGTAGGATGACACTGGTGATCAAGAAGAGGAGGATGAGTGTGAGGGCAGCACCAAGGATCAAATGGTGGAAATTGAAAAAGGGTAATTGTAAAGTGGAGTTCAGGGAAGAGTTAAGACAGGCACTGGGTGGCAGTGAAGAGTTACTGAATAACTGGGTAACTACATCAGAGCTAGTGAGAGAGATGGCTAGAAAGGTGCTTGGTGTGACATCTGGAAAGAGGAAGGAGGACAAGGAGACCTGGTGGTGGAATGAAGAAGTACAGGAGAGTATACAGAGAAAGAGGTTGGTGAAGAACAAGTGGGATTGTCAGAGAGATGAAGAAAGTAGACAAGAGTATAAGGAGATGAGGTGCATGGCAAAGAGAGAGGTGGCGAAGGCTAAGGATATGGCATATGAAGAGTTGTATGAAAGGCTGGACACTAAGGAGTGAGAAAAAGACCTGTACTGATTGGCTAGACAGAGGGACCGAGTTAGTAAAGATGTGCAGCAGGTAAGGGTGATAAAAAATAATGAGGGAAACGTACTCACACACGAGGAGAGTGTGTTGAGCAGATGGAAAGAGTACTTTGAGGGGCTGATGAATGAAGAGAATGAGAGGGAGAGAAGGTTGGATGATCTGCAGCTAGTGAATCATGAAGTGCAGCATATTAGCAAGGAGGAAGTAAGGATAGATATGAAGAGGATGAAGAATGGAAAGGCTGCTGGTCCAGATGACATACCTGTGGAAGCATGGAGGTGTTTAGGTGAAAGTGTAGTTTTTAACTAGATTGTTTAATGAAATCTTGGAAAGTGAGAGGATGCCTGAGGAATGGAGAAAAAGTGTTTTGTTACTGATTTTTAAGAATAAGGGTGATGTGCAGAGCTGTAGTAACTACAGAGAGATTAAATTGATCAGTTACAGCATGAAGTTATGGGAAAGAGTAGTGGAAGCTACGTTAAAAAGGGAGGTGATGACTAGTGATCAGCAGTATGGTTTCATGCCGGGAAAGAGCACTACGGATGTGATGTTTGCTCTGAGAGTGTTGATGGAGGAGAACAGAGAAGGTCAGAAGGAGTTGCATTGTGTCTTTGTGGACTTAGAGAAAGCATATGACAGGGTGCCTAGAGAGAAGTTGTGGTATTGTATGAGGAAGTCGGGAGTGTCAGAGAAGTATGTAAGAGTGGTACAGGATATGTACGAGGGTAGTGTGACAGCGGTGAGGTCTGCAGTGGGAGTGAGGGATGCATTTAAGATGAAGGTGGGGTTACATCAACAATCAGCTCTGAGCCCTTTCTTATTTGCAATAGTGATGGACAGGTTGACAGACGAGATCAGACAGGAGTCCCCATGGACTATGATGTTTTCAGATGACATTGTAATCTGTAGTGAGAGTAGAGAACAGGTGGAGGAGACCCTGTAGAGGTGGAGATATGCTATAGAGAGAAGAGAAATGAAGGTCAGCAGGACTAAGACAGAATATATGTGTGTGAATAAGAGGAAGGATAGAAGAATGGTGAAGATGCAGGGAGTTAGAGGTGGCGAAGATGAATGAGTTTAAGTACTTGGGATCAACAGTTCACAGTAATGGTAAGTGTGGAAGAGAGATGAAGAAGAGAGTACAGGCAGGATGGAGTGGGTGGAGAAGAGTATCAAGACTGATTTGTGACAGACGAGTACCAGTAAGAGTGAAAGGGAAGGTCTACAAGAGGGTAGTGAGACCAGCTATGTTATATGGGTTGGAAACAGTGGCATTGACAAAAAGGCAGGAGTCAGAGCTTGACGTGGCAGAGTTGAAGATGTTAAGATCTGCACTGGGTGTGATGAGGATGGACAGGATTAGGAATAAGTATATTAGAGGGTCAATCCAAGTTGGAAGGTTTGGAGACAAAGCCAGAGAGGCAAGATTACGTTGGTTTGGACATGTGCTGAGGAGGGATGCAGAGTATATTGGGAAAAAGATGCTAAAGATGAAGCTACCAGGTAACAGGAAAAGAGGAAGGCCTAAGATAAGGTTTATGGATGTGGTGAGAGAGGACATGCAGGTAGTTGTTGTGACACAGCAAAATGCAGAGGACAGGAATAAATGGAAACAGTTGATCCGCTGTGGCGACCCCTAACAGGAGCAGCCGAAAGAAGAAGAAGATTGTGATATTATATTCTGACATATATGTAATCACTTGTTAGACTGTGTCTTTGCTATAAATATGCTGTTTTCTTCCTCTGAAATGCTAGATTGTACTCTTATATTATGTGAAATCTTATTTGTCTGAATATGTGGAGCTTTTCTCCCCGGGCCTCCGCTGAAAATGGGCATATATCCAGTCGGACTTTCCAGGTCAACAAATGCAAAATAAAATAAAATAAATAAAATAAAAAAATAAGTGTATTCCCTGTGTGCAGAAAAACAATATTTTAGAAGTTTTTTTTAATCAGTTCAATTATATGTTTGATTATGCGAACAGTCTGATAATCTGAACTATCCTAGGTCCCAATTAGTTCAGTTAATCGACTCTCTACTGTATGTTTGATCTTGCAGGAGGAAGGGGGTTCAAATGGCAGTACAATGAAGGGGCTTACCTAATAGAAAAACAGTTATTTACAACTGGCTACACTCTTGAACAGTGTCTTCCTGTATCACTTATTGTTTCAGTAGGTAGAAGATATTTTGTGAAAGTGCTTTTGTGTTTGTTAGTGCTTCTCATATGTACATACATACATTATTTATACTAATTACAAAATGTTTATATATATGATTTTTATTCTGTTGTACTGCAAATACAGTACTGAAATAAACAAAAAGGTTTAGAAAAATGATTACATTGAAATTAAATAAATAAGTACATATAATCTGAAAACATCTGGTTATTCTAGCATTGCAAAATGATCTGTGATAAAAGTTAACTTGCTTTCTTGTAGGAACAAAAACCATTACAAAATATGTTATGCAGAGTAACTCGAAAGGAAGGTACTGTTTGGGTCTACTGGGTTTCATAGCTTATCACAGGGCAGTGGGAATGTAAGAGTGCATTGATTGATAATGTAAGTACAATAATAAAGGGAAAAGGGAACATGGCTTTGATGTTCATAAACATACCGAGTATAGCCTAACTACTACTTATAGTCTAATGAGCTAATGAATGTGTACATTATGGTACTTTCTCTTCTCATGACTTACTTCTGCTCACTCTTGAAAGGCATACCTAGAAATGATTAGAAATGCACACTTACGACACAGGAGAAACACAATAAAATTTACTTCTTAAAAGAACACAAAGTCTCTGCTGCAAAAGGGCACTACTTGGTCCATCAACTAAATCAATAACTGTCTAACTTTCAAAAGTAGAGTAAACATTTTCTTTAAAGAATCCACTTATCTTGTCAATTCAGTCTTCTTTAAGGGTGACATCAATGTCTCACCATGTCACACTTGAACAGACATTACCTCACAATTGTTGAATTTTTACTATCTTTCCAAGACTTCATCTTTGAATTTGACTTCCATTCCGAACTCTTTTAATCTTAACTATCATACAGTCTCTGTATCAGTGAGAAATTTGCCAAATATTATACCTTACTTAGCATACATAAAAATGTTTAGTCTGAAACCCTTCCCATTTATTTAATAATCCAAATGAATTATTTTTTCCCTGATCACTGCATGGTGATATAATCATTTTTAATTGTGGGACATAAGAAACGAGAAAAGCCAGTACCGAGAGAAATAACTAGGCTCTGTTCATTAACTTGTGACACCAGACAATACATGAAGAAAGGTTCTAGCAATGCTATTAATTTAAATAAACTATAACTAGGCTACATGCCTTTTATGTTCATATGTATAATTATCTGCCTGTAACAGCACACAGAAAACTGCAGGCAAATGAGGGCTGCAATGCCTATCTAGCTTTTCATCTCCTCCAGTATGAAGTTAAGCTACAGAGATGTCCCTGTCTGATTTGAACTTGTCCTTTTTCCCTGCATATCAAATTTCAGCTATGTCACTGTCCTTTATTTTTGAATTTGCCTGCTATTTTTACTATGACATTTCCTGTGCAAGAGACATGATCTGCATTTACTTCTATTTCTTTAAACCAATACTTCTGCTTGCTTCACAGTCCATTTGTCAGGAATGACTCCTTAAGTTTTAGTATGGATGGTGTTTTGAAATATGCTGGTAAGCCAACATAATGAATTCTACATTCTTTATATTTCAGCCATATAAAATTGACTGCCCACAATAAGGCTGTTGCTTAATCAACATATCTCTTTCCATTTGTTAATCTTCTCTTAATGTAGTATGGGCTTGGTAATATCTTCTAGCAAAACACAGCCAATGAGGATACACAGGGCTCTAGTGTGCCACAAGTGTCTAAGCTAGTTTGCACTTTTCAAGTAAGCAGTATCAGCATATCATCGGAAGAGCTGGATCTAGCACTAGGTGACCTAGGCAGCTGCTTAGGGCCCACACTGTCTTGGGGGTCCTGGCTTTGCTTTTAAAAAATACAAAAGTTTCTGTAAATAAAGCAAGCCTTAGTACCTCACAGGAGAAAACAGCAGGACTTTAAGACCTCGGAGAAGAGTGTAAGACATAAACCTCTGTGTCATCATACACAGGAGATTTGATTAGAAACCGCCAAGTAAGAAACCACAGGAGATTTCAACAGTCAAGCAAGTATATCATTGGTCTTCAAAGTAAACAGAGCATGACAGCCTTTGAAGTGAGTGCGATTTGATTTACCTCTACATCACCTGCCAGGTTTTCTTTGATTGACTTATTTATTTTTTGTTTTTGTAAATCACTGAGGATTACATATCAGTCAGAGTTTCATAGTTGTGTTGTTCACTCTCAGTTGTGCACCAGGTAGCACACTTGCTTATGGTGCGCAGAAGGTCATGGGATCTCTTCCTGTGCCAGGCAAATCAATTGCTGACACTACTGTGCAACATAAGGGGGGTGCTACACAGATGCCTCGTAACTATGCACCTGTTGTTGGCTTACGACCATTCCTTACTGCATATCACCAGTGCACCAATTTTTTTTTAATGTGACATAGGCAATTTATTCTTCAAGGGCATCAGACACTGAATTTGTAGCAGCAACCTCTTCATTAGTTAGTTGCAGTAATCTTTAATGAAGAATTATTCAGATGATTTTACTTCTGCAGATATTGTGTATATTGACTGATATTAGTGGATTATGATGACAGTAGTTTGGGTGGACTTTTATGGTTGAAATGTTCTGAAATGAGTATTTTTGTCATTATTGGTTCATATGTTTTATTTCACTGCTTACTGGTAAAATGGTCCAAACTACACAAACAGGGCTATATTAAACAAGGAAAATAATTTAATATCAGGAAGGTGAATCAAAAAACACATGCATTTATGCATGGTCCTAAAAATGTATGCAGGGGCCCATGGTTTGAAAACAGCCTAAAGGTACACTTAATCCACCACGGGCCAGATGCATTTACTATGAATGTTGGGTTTCAATGAACTTTCAATGAATATCAGTTCCAATGTCTGCGGAGTTTACTGTTGCTCATGCTAAGTCTGTTATCATTGTGAGACTGCATTGTTTTGTTTATCAAATAGCTATCAGTGTTTGTGCGATAAAATTTGAAATACGTTTTAAATTAAATCCAAATATCTGCAATCATTGCAGAAGTAAAGAAGAACATAGTATATACACTGACAGTTTTGAACAGTGTTTGTGGTAACTAGAGACAGCCAAATAAGGGGATACTGGAATGGCTGCAGGGGTAGGGGCCTGATTCATTCGACCATGATCTGGCTCTGATTATGGGTCTATAAGCAAGCAAAACAAGGCTGAGTTAAAATAGACTATCATAGTAATGCCCGGCTACGTTAAGAAACAAACCATATTAAGCAAATGAGCTATAGCTATGTTAAAACAGTCCAGAACAGGAACAGGTGAATGCGACCTCTGCAGCCATATAGTAATGCATGTTAAACTCAAATGTGGCATAACACAGTAACTGAACCACCGATTCAAAATATTGTGCCATTTCACTTGCATTATTCATATAATTTACTTTGTATGCAGTTTGAGCCATTTTTTTATTTATTTATGCCAAATAGTTAACCGTGTGCACATATTAGGCAAAAGAGCGTCTGTTCTGGGATGGTCCTGATATAACTAAAGCCAACACTAGAAACATAGCAGATAGTAATCATGTGATACTTGCATCTGAAGCAACATGTTTGAATGTTTCCCCAAAAGCCAATCATATATGTACATGTACATGTACACACACACACACACACACATGTATATATATATATATATATATATATATATATATATATATATACACACACACACACACACACACACACACACACACACACATGTACTGCGGCAGGGCTAGCCACCTGGCAATGTAAACCTTGGCTTTGGATTATTGTCACTATTTAAGTGACATCCCAACCCCATGTGCAAATGCAGGAAAAAGGGGCTGTAGATGGATGGATAGACATGGGCAGCCATGGTAGTGCAGAGGTTAGCGTTGCCACCTCACAGCAAGAGGTTCTCCAGTTTGATTCTTAGCTGGAGTGCCTTCTGTGTGGAGTCTGCATGTCCTCCCTGTGGTCACGTGGGTTTCCTCTGGGTGCTCCGGTTTCCTCCCACATCCCAAAGACATGCTGTAGGTAGATTGGACACTCTGAAATTGGCCCTAGGTGTGAGTGCATGCATGTGTGTGCCTTCTGTGGAAGGTTGGGTGCCGGGCTGGCAACTTGACACTGTAAAGCTCCACTGCCAATCATGAGCAGACAGGTGATCTGCTGTGGCGATCCCTAACCAGGAAAAAGCCAGAGGAAGATGGATGGATAGACATACACACATAACTTGCTTTTTTGTTTGGAGGAGTATTTATTATACTGTAACACTATTAAAATGTCTAGAATGAATATGCCATTATTTATACTTAACCAAACCATATTGTGGAACAATTGCTAAACATGCCTGGCAGTGGAATGCAGATATCAAGTGTACCACAATTACCAAGTATTTGTATTTGGAGCTCCTGCTAAAGCTATTTTCTTGAGAATGGTAGTTTGCCAGTACAAGTTTGTTTTTATATTAGTTATTAGTAATCCCTCGTTTTACAGAATTACAAATCAGTTTTTATTTAAATCATTTAAGTGGTATTTACTTTGTTCTCAGCCTGCCATTGTATTTTTTTTTTTTTTTTTTTTTTGCAGGCTTATAACACCTCTGCTCAACAGAGTTGTTCTGAAATGTACGTATGAATTACATTCTAAGACAACTGAATGTTATCAAAGATACACATGGATTGGAACTGACGAGTATTATGTAGGCTCCTCTTTATTCTTTTATAGTGAGCTGCAGACCTGTTCCTTAAGAGTGACAGCGTAACCTCCATAGATACTCTTATTGAAATCTCGCTGAAATGTATAAGGGCGTTGCTTCAACATAATCACAAATACTGTCTTCCACATGTAATACAGGAGCATTACTGAAAATACCTGTCGAAGTCATACGGTACTACGTAAAAAAAAAGGGGGGGGGGATACATTTCGCCAACAGAACCAGGCAGCTGCGTTTCATTCAATCATATAAATAAAACAGCTAATGCAGAAAATTGACCAAAAAGGAAGTAAAGTATAGCCAGGGTCTACATATAAAAATGGTGAACAACATCATGACTCACTCTGCATATCCCGTGTTCAAAGGCAATCTCCTCCTGCCCCGGTTGCTGAGTATTTCCCTATTATTATGATCCATTGAGCGCTGCAATTCCGGAGGTGTCAGTTCTAAAAACTCAGGTCGTGAATAAGGATATTTCCCTGGCAAAGAAGGGCTCGGTGGTGCAATAGTGGATGCACAAGGATTCGAACCGCTGCTTGCGTGATGGCTGCGTTGGTGGTGGCTGTTTGACAGGCTTGCCGCCACGTTATTCATCGTTGTCTTAATTTTCTTCATCATGTTCTCTGCCCCACTCTTGAATAACCCCCCACCTTTTGCAGTTGCTAGCATGGACTGATGCAGGAAGGAGCCCAACAGGCGTGATGACCTCCCATGACGTTCACCTCTGGCTCTCACTAAGTGCTTGCTCAGGGCGCAGCAAGAACTTTTTGCTTTTTGAGGTTTGACAGTCTACACTTGGAACCCTGCCTGCGTAGGTGTGGCTGCATACTCGTCATCAGCAACACAGCAATGTGTTGCAACCTGTTCCTCCTTCTGTGGAGTTTATTTGCATGCAAAAGGCAGGCTGAAGTTGTGATTGCCTCCCATGTTCTTCTTAGCATGATACCTATTAATAGGATGCGTCTAAGTACACTAACTAAGCAGTTTGACAGGCTGGCTTGTACCTGTGCTGATCTGCCTCACCAGTCAGTAATCCATAAACTGTAGAAAAAATGACTAATATGGAGTGGAACAGCACACCAAACAAAGCGATACACACAGTGATGCATAGACGCGTCCAGCAATATTGGGGACAAATGGCATTTTATTCAACCCTTCGTGAGGCAAGGGGTGGGTGAAATTGTGCGGATGTACACGTTGGTGAAAGAGTGCTAAAGTGCTAGGGTTACCACCTGTCCCACTTTGCGAGGGACAGTCCCTCTTTGGGCAGTTGTGTCCTGCAGCAAAATTGTACATATAGCAAATGTCCTGAGATTTTAGGGCATAATTATTTCTTATATTTTATGTAGTAATTGCATAAAACAGTTATTCTGTATCTGAAACACCTAAATGTTATCAGAAACTGAATAAGCAAGTAAAATGCTACAAGAATAACCTTTTATCTTGGCAAAAAAGTGAAGTTCTGTCCTTTGTACTGGCTGTGGGTATGTTTTAGCCTGCAAAAGCTCATGCTTGTGCCACAATTGTCCCACTTTGGGCATTTGAAAAGGTGGCAACCCTATAAAGTGCCTAATGCTGAACCTGGGTTGCAGGTGCATAGATGTATTGTGACGGGGGTCTTAAAAAGGCTTTAGACAGTATTTCTGCGTCTGGATTTTGCAAACTGTAATAAAAATAAAAGGATTCGGTCATTAGGTAAGGACTACTTTACTAGGCTGACAGATATTAATAATCTGGTTTATACCTCTTAACTGTCCAGATTTTCTTAGAATGCCCAGATTTTTGCCTAATATTTTTGGTCTGTGCCTCAAAAAAGTTGTATTTTCTGGTAGATTACTGAGGGCTGAAGTCATTAAATAATTACAGACATTTGATTTTCAGACTTTATATCTTTTAGAAAATGCATGATAACACAAATCCTGTTATTCCAGCAACTTTCCAAGTGCAGTATTTAAAAATTGTTTCTATTTTTGGGACTTTACCCACCATTATTTTAATCTTTCTCCAGGTTTCTTGCACTAAGAAAAAGGTTGAGAGTTATTATGTGGTTACTTTTTTCAGGACGCCAAAGACACTGTAATGACTCTTGGCTTTAGAGACAGAAAGTGATGGGCAAGCAGGTTACGACTGCAGAAGAAGGTGATAACTGATGGAACACATGAGTATATGAGAATGGGTGGTGGTGGTGGGGGTGCTATTCCATTCCAGCAAATGCATCAGGTGAAGGGGGAAGCCACATATTCAAATATATGCCAAGGTCTTGGATTTAGATATTTCTGATGTAACCAGGCTGAGATATATGGTCCAAATATTCACATGGAGAGAAAGTTGGGAACCAAAGTATATATTTATTTAGTTCCATTTCTTACCTGGGATAGTCTGAGCTAAAAATAACTTTTTTTCAGTTGAGGCCCTGGGAGAAAACTCCACAGATAGGTTATGTGTACAATAAGAAGGCAAAGAAGAAGGAAGGCAATGTTAATAATACATATATATGAACAAATGGAATAAAATGCCTTGTTTCTGAACTTAAATACTTGTGCATAAATGTGAATAAAAATAATTAACACAAAACATTCTGTAAATAAAGTCTAGAATTATATAAGTACAGAAAAAAGTTTACAGAACGGATGGATATTATCAATAGAATTGAACAATTCCTATTATAGAATATACAGTTAATAGTATTCAGAAAGAGAGAGGAAGAGATGAACTGATTGAGGACTGAGGAAGTGCATTAAGATGTGAAGGAGAAGACTAGGACCTGTTTAATTTGAGAGTAAATTATGATATGATGGATGTTACTCTACTGATATATAGAACATTTAATTTGAAAACTAAATTATTTACAGCTTGATTTCATCTAAAGTATGACTCGCTTGTTGCATCCTTGATATATTACTGGAAATTTTCTCCATTTGTTAAACATCTGTTTGTTTGTTCTGATTTCCTGCCAATGAGTGTATCATATAACTGATTTGTTTGCAGTTAAAAGCATTCTTTAGAGTCTCCTTGCTCCTTTATTTGTTTAAAACTTTCATATAGTGGCTGTTTTTCTGCTGTGATAAACATTTCTGTAGTGTTTTCTGCTTGAACTACTGTAGCTACTTGCTGTAATAGTTTCCTACCCCCCCCCCCATCTCTATTGGTGTCTTGTTCTTCTACTTGGTGGCGTTGCAGTTACCCACCCCTACTGTAAATTTGATCTAGGACACTCCTCCCAATCTAGTGTCATTAGCTCATTCTACCTAATACAGAGAGAACATTTGAGAAGGCCAACCCACTTAGGTTCTTAACCAATTATCTTCTGTTCCTCCTTTCTCCCTTTCCACTTTAATTAAAAAAAAAAAAAAAAAAAAAAAACGCTAGAATCTCCTTGTGTTCTGAAGGAGTGTGCTTCTCAGCTGATAAGTATATTTTTGGCACCTTTTAACTGTTCAGAGTTGAATAAAACAATAATTGAATTCAGTTCAGAATACAGTTTGAATAAATTGCATTTATTTAAACTGTATTTGCTTTAATATTCCTAAACACTCATGTGTGCTAGCTTGCACTGCATTTGGATTGTTTCTAGTGCTGTTTTAGCTGCTTTTCTGTAAAAAAAAAATCTAAGCTTGTTTCCTGCCTTTCCTGTAACTAGTCCAGTCCAGATACAGATTTGCTGTATCCAGGACTGTTTGTAAGTTTCTGAGTGGTGTCAAAGTCTGATTTTCAATTTTTCCCTTAGATCTGCTAGTTCTCTCCTCTCCTGCACTTTTACTAGCTTATTAGTCTAGCACTTTACCAGACTTCTTGTAGCAATTATTGTAGCACACAAAGTACTACCAGCACTAAACGCTCTACAGGGAAACAGCTCCAGTTGTTGTATCTTTTGGCTTTTCCCGGTTAGGGGTCGCCACAGCAGAACTCCAGTCCGCTAATGATTGGCAGTAGATTTTTACGTGCCGAGTTACCAGCTCTGATGCACAACCTTCAACGAAGGTATGCCCATTCACGCATGTTTCCACACAGAAGACGCTTTACCTGAGAATTGAACAGGACAACGTCTTACTGTGAGGCGACAATGCTACCGCAGCACCACCACAGCTCCAGTACTTATTATTAATGCCCACCCCTCCAGGCATGTTTAAAGGTCAGTTCCCTGTGCTTTCTCCTATTAACCTGGTGAACTTGGGCATCCTAAGGTGATGTAGCAACTGCCTCATGTACACTAACAACCCTCTCCTCTTACCCCCCAACACTGAGACTTGCAAGAAATGTACTTATATATACAAATTGGAAGTTACACATTCTCCAGCCAAGACCAGAAGAGCTGGTCAAGAGGAGAAGGTCAGCACTTACATCACACCACATGGAACACATAGCCGTCAAGAACACACACCAGCACTGCCATCACATAAAATCACAAACCACACACCCACCTTCGTGGAGGCTCTCAATAAAAATCTACCGATACAGCAGAGACCTCCAAGGTAGAAACGCACTCGACCATGAAAACACAACATTAATCACGAGACACATAACTCTCCCAAACAGTGTGCCACTCAACCAAAGCTCCTAAGGCAAAAGAGCATGCCCAACACACTAGTCATAGGTGACTCGATAGTGAGGCATACTGATGTCCCACTCACTAGGTTGAATAAGGAGAAAGTAACAGTCAGCTGCCTGTCAGGTGCCAGGATCCACCACATAACGCATGCACTTAGGTCCCTCAACAACAGATACAAATATGACTCTGTCATTGTACATGTGGGTTTGAATGACCTGAGACATACCTTCCTGGACTATATGAAAAGAGACATGGAGGAGCTCTCAGATTATGTAGCCCAGGTGGGTATGACCCTAGCCCTGAGCAGCACCCTACCATCACTCAGAATGATACCACAGTACAAGCAGAAAATGATTGATTTCAAAAATTGGCTAAGCTTCTGGTGTCATCCTAAGGGGATCCAGTATCTGCCTGGGATGACATGATAGACCTCGATGGTTTGCCAGAGATGGCCTGCATCTTTCACCTTTGGGCTTCTGGATACTGGCCAAGGCTCTTGCCACCCCTATAGTGCCTTTTTTAGGTGGTATTCCAAAGACCAAACAACCACTGTAATGGCAGCAAACAAATGCAGTCTGAAGGTCATGCTGCTCAATGGTAGAAGTCTAAATCTCAAAATGCACTCACTTGAAGCACTCCTCAAAATGGAGAACATTGACATTTGTGCTGTAACAGAGACCTGGTTTAAAGCAGCAGAAAGCACCTCTGCACTACCAAGCTATAACTCATTCCACACCTTTCGACCACAGAACTTGGACCAAAGCTCAAAAGGTGGTGGTGTTTCCATATTCATAAAGGATGCGCACACCTCCAGACTGGTAGACAACATAATGCATTAGAGATATCACAGGTGCAGCTAACATTGGGTAAGACAGCGATTCAGGCCACAACCTGCTGTGGTCCCCAACCATGTCCCAAGACTCACACTCCACATTCCTAAGCACCCTGGAGAATATTAGGGTCCAGCCTAACACTCTCATACTGGGTGACTTCAATGACCCCTCCATTAACTTGGAAAACTACTCATGTACCAATACACGTGCCCAGTGTTTCCTGAAATTCATTAATTGCAATGTCCTGGACCAACTCGTTCTTACCCCCACTAGAGGTAGCAGCATCCTTGACCTGGTCATTACTAACATGGCCGACCATTGCTCTACACCAATAGTCAACTCCTCCCTGGTTAGATCTGACCACATACTAATCACCTTGGAAATATACACCCCCTCCCTGCAAAGGTAACCACCATGAAAAACTTCTCCAAAGGTAACTTTTGGTTCCTAAAAACAGAGATGGCTAACATCATGGAACCCATGCAAATGGAGAATAGTTGCATGACCACTGAATCATACACCAATGCACTGTATGAACACGTACACAAATGCATGGATCTCGCCATACCCAATATAACCAAGACACTCTCCTCCAAAAAAAAGGGAAGCCAATCTGATGGTCCTCTGCCATAAACAAACTTTACAACAAAAGGAGGAAACTGATGCGCAATAAGGTGAAGTCGCAAGACTGGAAAAATTCCCTTATCAGCCTTAACAAAAAGTTGAGATCCCCTCATCAAATCCTCTAAAGCTAGCTATGAAAACAGGATTGCAGCAGATAGTAAAGACAACAACTAGGCCTTCTATAGTTATGTAAAGAATCTCCATGGCAATACCCATATCTGCTCTGAGTTACTGCATAATGGTACCTCTATACTGAGCCAACAGATATTGATAATATACTGTCCAACAGATTCAGTGCCAACTTTACCCATCCCCCCCCCAAAAGGACCAATCACAATACCAGTAGATTAATACGAAAATCAACTGGAGACCAGTAGAAAAAAGAATCCAGGCAGCAATCCAAACACAGCTCACGTATTTTATTGTATAAAAAACAGCAATTGTTAAGCGCTTTCATCCAGATACATATGGACTTCATCAGAACAACATTACTGTGCCCTCACATTCATTATATACATAAACTTCCCGCCTAAAACCCCAATTATTCCATCAAAGATTCAATTAAAAATATATTGGTTAAAAACACTGAATCAAGGTGCTTTAAAGTACACATATTGTGTTGCTTAAAACATATTGTCATAAAGTTAAAAAACTTCATATATACTCTAACCATCTCCATATCATATATAATTTATTGTCCATATGGAAATTTCATACTAAGATGAAAATATTGACTTACTCTGAATACAACAGTATGAATGTGATTTACAATCTCTGATATACATACTTGTACTGACAATTAAACTAGTATAGTACAATATGATGTACCTCCCATTTTTGCAGCTGTTTAATGAATGTCACAAGTGGTAATTAAAAAATATAATAATAGAAATAATAGAAAGTGTAATGCATGGAAGTAATACATTTCACAGCCTTCAATCATATCCCATGTAAATGTGTATGCTCATATGAATGTACAGCTTATGAAAATATAAAATAACTTATGGGTCCTTGTTTATAGGCCTTAAATTGTACCATAGTTATTACCTAATGTCTTAACAAAGGTTTTGTAGGTATTACTTCATTGAGTCCTGGTGGTACTCCAGCATTTAATCTGATCTGCCACCTGACCTCTTTGTCGCTCACTAATGCCTTTATATTTCCCCCTCGTGGGTTTGGTCTCACTGTTTCCAGGATGGCAAACTTAAACCCTGTGCAGCTGGTGTTATTCATAAGGTGTCTTGATAGAGCATTATTAATGTCTGACTTTTTGATACAGTATAAATGATCGTATATTCTGTTTTTCAAATGTCTATCAGTTTTCCCTACGTAATAATTCATGCAGGTATTACACAGGGCTAGGTATATAACATGTTGGCTCAAACAGTTGCCATTGCAAAACCTAATTTTGCTTTTAACATTATTATGAAGGGAAATTGAGGCCTCTTCAAAAATAAAACTACAGTAATTACAGTTGCCACATTTTCTAGTACCCGTCTTTTTGTGATTGGTACTGTTTTTAGAATTATAGTTGGGCTCTATAATTCTCTTAATGTTGTTTCCTGTTTTATACACATAACTAGGAAGGATTGGTATTTTATCTTTTATACTGCTGTCGCTTGTTAAAATGTTCCAATTTGAATTGATTATACCTTTAATTTTGTTACTACATGCTCCATATTTCAGGATACAGGCTTTTTGATGTCTCTTTTCAATATTTTCCACTTTATTACCATTTCCATTGTGCCGTTGCTTTCCATTGTTACTATCAAGTCCTATACCAAGTAGGGGGGGATATTTCCGACCCCATTCTTTTGCCACATACGTTGTAATGTCTGTTATCATATCTATGGGATATCCCTTTTCTATAAATGCTTGGCTGATAAAATTGAGTTCAGATAGCATACCCTGCTTTGTAGTTGTCATTCTCGTGTGACATTCATTAAACAGCTGCAAAATTGGGAGGTACATCATATTGTACTATACTAGTTTAATAGTCAGTACAAGTATGTATGTCAGAGATTGTAAATCACATTCATACTGTTGTATTCAGAGTAAGTCAATATTTTCATCTTAGTATGAAATTTCCATATGGACAATAAATTATATATGATATGGAGATGGTTAGAGTATATATGAAGTTTTTTAACTTTATGACAATATGTTTTAAGCAACACAATATGTGTACTTTAAAGCACCTTGATACAGTGTTTTAACCAATATATTTTTAATTGAATCTTTGATGGAATAATTGGGGTTTTAGGCGGGAAGTTTATGTATATAATGAATGTGAGGGCACGGTAATGTTGTTCTGATGAAGTCCATATGTATCTGGATGAAAGCGCTTAACAATTGCTGGTTTTTATACAATAAAATACGTGAGCTGTGTTTGGATCGCTGCCTGGATTCTTTTTTCTACTGGTCTCCAGTTGATTTTCGTATTAGTTTGTTGTAATCCAGGATTTATTCAAATACCAGTAGATTGCCAGACACCCAGTATTACTGCTGCACAGGTTAAAACAGCACTGTCCAAGGCCAAGAGTACAGCTTTTATGGGACCTGGCAATATCCCTGGCTGTGTTCTACATGAACTACAGAGTGAACTGGCACCTCACCTGTGTGCCCTGTTCAACCACAGCTTCACCTCAGGCTTTGTCCCTACCGAATGACACACTGCTACAGTCATCCCTCTCCACAAAGGAAGAGTGATTACAGACCCTGGGAACTATCGCCCCATTACCCTGATGAGTCTGATATGCAAAGCTATTGAATGCATCATCATGGACCTAATAAACAAGCATATAGGGAATCTCCAAACTTTGGATCCCACACAGTTTGGTTTTGTGAAGGGTAGATCATGCCTGCTCAACCTAGTCGACAGAGCTGTGTATGAAGGCAAGGTAGTTCAAACAGCCTACCTTGATCTGGCCAAGGCCTTTGATACCATTCCCCACTCAGGAATCATAGAAAAACTCACTAAGCTAGGCATCAACCCGTATATCACTAGGTGGGTTGCAAACTGGCTCATAGATAGAACCCACAGTGTGAAAGTAGCTAACTCCAAGTCAGACTGTCGACCAGTCATGAGTGAACTCCCACAGGGTTTGGTCCTGGGTCCTCTACTGTTTGGTATCTACTTCTCTGAAGTCCAGGCCAACACGAAGGGACTCTAGCTGACAAAGTTCACAGACGATTGAAGTAGGGAGCTATTATTAACTCTCCAAGTGATGTTGACATCCTACAGAAAAGCCTCATTGAGACCAACGACTGGTGTCAGAACCATTGACCACTGACACAAATGTTCTTCAGAAAGGGCCAACAGATAAATAACTTGTGCCAGAATCATGGACTAAAACTAAATGCCAAGAAATGCATGCTAGTATCCTTCAGGAAGCCATCCACCTCTGGTAACTATCATATTGACAACCACACACCTAAGAGCTGACCCAGTAGTCAAGGACTTGGAGACATACATGGACAATAATCTAGCCCTTCAACATGAAGTGTCTATAGTAGTGAGAAAATCATTCTATGCTGTGCAACTTATAAACACAGGTATGACATCTAGGCCTAAGGAAGTCATTGTTCCACTGTATTTGGCATTCATCAGACCTATCATTGAGTACAATGTCACCTTTGGTATATACCTAACCAGGCACATCCAACAACTGGAATATCCACAGAGGTTCTTCACTAAAGGAATACAGGGTGTAAGTAACATTTATTTTATTTAACATTTATTTACCAGGGAAGTCCATCTGGAACAGAGCCCATTTTCAGTGGAGGCCCAGGGAGAAATGCTCCAGACATGTCTTTGGAATGTGGCAGGTAACCACAGCATCCAGAGGAAACCTACATGAATACAGGAAGGACATGCAGACTCCACACAGAAGGCACCCTAGCCGAGAATCAAACTGGAGAACCTCTTGCTTTGAGGTGACAATGCTAACCACTACACCACTGTGTCATCCACTACAGACTGCCTCAAGGCGGTATGCCTGTATTCTGTTTCCTATAGGCTGTTGAGGGGAGATCTATGCCTGATCTACAAAGCATTGTCAGACCCCACCCTCAAGGATTGCCTGCATATCTGTAAAACAAGCAGCACCAGAATTATCCATTCTAAACACTTAAACCTTGCCTGCGATATAAATATGACCTGCTGGAGAGAAAGGTATTTATCCCAGAGACTACCCCTTCTCTGGACCAGGGTCACCATCCATATGAAGCAGAGTTCCTCCCTAACTCAATTCAAGTGTAACTTGGACAATTGGATGGGGAACAGAAATTCATCCCTGGGTTGACACCTATGTCTCTAATGGACACAGGCAATGAATAAATGGTTCATCTCCCAAATTACTGCTTGTAAATGTTTAATCTCATAAGCCCCTGCTTATACTTATTAAGGGTATGAGAACTTATCAGAGATTTGGGATGCGTGGCTAGGCTTAGAAAGGCCCATGTGGTCATTAGTCTAGTAAACAGCTATGAATATATGAACATATTAGAGCTTCATAATTTTTATATTGTTCAAAAATGCATGTCGATGAAAAATCTGTTGTTTATTAACTTTTTAAGTGAATTAGAGTAGTATATAAAAATTGTTCCTGATTTTGGACATAGACCCCACCATCAGTTTTGGCTTTGTCCAGAATTCTTGAGCAAATAAATTGAGAGGCAAGACATGTTAACAGTGCCAAAAGTTGGTATAGCAGGAGTCAAAGCATGCTGTAGTATTACTTAAAAATTCTGCACAACCAATAATTACAATACTGCGCACAACATTATAGAGATATGAGAGTACTGTGGAAAATATAAATTATATATCTAGTAATTTTAGATCATGAGACATTCCTGTTAACATAGTATTATGCACAGTGAACATTTTTTCATTCTATATATTTTTCATTTATATTTATAACTTTTTAATATTAAATTGCATTATAAATAATGTTATTTAATATTATATAAACATTATACTTATTATTATAGTCTGCTATAGAGTCTAATGGTATATCTTTTTATGGAACAAATGCGGTAGATCCAAACGGAAACCAAAACAAAGGAATGAGTTTCACAAGGCAGACCATACAGATTGAGCACTTTCGTTCTTCAATTATATTAAAACTAGAACTTCTTCAGAATCTTCAGAATATCTTTTTATATTACAATAAAATTCTGGGTGTTATTCCTAGTCCCAAGGTTCATATGTGCACAAGTACAAATGACATAGAGCGCTGCTGCACCTATATGCATTTATGCTCAGTGCCACTCAACAGTGCCGATTATGCAAAAGTGAAGTGCTGTACAAACATGCCCACAAGCTTTTCAGCTGACTTTTGTTGTTTTTGTTTTTCTTTCGGCTTTTCCCAGTTAGGGGTCACCACAGTGGAACTCCAGTCCACTAATGATTGGTAGTAGGTTTTTACTGTGCCGAGGTGCCAGCCCGAAGCCAAACCTTCAACGGAGACACAGTCATTCACGCATGTCTTTCGAATGCCACTCAACCGTGGGAAGGACATGCAGACTCCACACAGAAGGCGCTCCAGCTGAGAATCAAACAGGAGAACCTCTTGCTGTGCACACAAAAGGAAGGCATCAAGTGGCTTGTGTGGGAGAAGGCGGGAAAGGAGTGGTGCTATGTTTTTGAAAGAGGAAAGACCCCCCCCCCTTTATTTTTCAAATTTTAATATGAGTGAAGTTGGAAAAAGAATAAGGGAAGCAGTTATAGAAGAGCAGCTTAGGGAAGAGCTAAGGAATGGATGCAATATAAAAGATAGCCAGGAACACAATGGTGTGATGGCCATGGTGGCAACACTATGGTGGGATGGCCTTTGTGTGGACCCTATGGTTAGATAGCATTGTTGGAGGGACACAAGACATACAGATGATAGATGGGCACAGGATGGGGAGGAGTTGTCAGAACATGTTTTATCCTGATTCAGAGGACCTCAAGTATTCCCAATGGTTGATGAACCTACTGTGAGGTACCTTGTGTCTCCATGAGCTGACCAGTTCTATTACCCTGTGGAGGAGGTCTTGCATTTATTGAAGCCATCACTCTTTCTCCACCACCCACTCAATATCATCCTCAGTCAGGTCCTGTAGCTTATGTCATTAGCAGCTTTCCAGTTTATGTCACACTGGGTGTCCACAGAACTGGAGCCACTGTCCCGACCATAAGTTGTCCCCAGGCAGGCAGAAAGGAAATGGTGAGCAGTCCCTGACCATGGATGTGTGAGGTTGGGCTGCTTCTGGGATCTCTGCACCTGTGGAAAAAGGAGCATAAAAGGACGAGGAAAAAGGAATAAAATAAATAAATGAAGAGGGAGGGAGAAAGAGAGACAAAATGGAGACAAGAAGTTCTCATGCATATTCAACATTTATTAGGCAGGTTTACTGCATGAATTTCTACTAAATACTACGTTCTTTAATAATGCTGGCATATGATACTACTATTGATTGTGGTACAAAGGTTTCTTATGGTTATTTAATTATTTGTGCACTTCTCTGATTACCGTTTATCTTTGACAGATTTCAGCAAAAATTCTAACACAGTCCTTCCTTTCTTGTCTATTCAGTGGAACAGATAACACATGACTGTCTTTTTTATACTTCTGGAATGAAATGAGTTATAAAAATGCCTTCTGTCAAGTATTGCAGCCTCCTATCAGACTGTTTCTTATTTAAAATACACTCCTGCTCAGCTATAAAAATAAGAAGGAAAGGAATGCATGTTTGTTTATTTATGTTATAGATGCGTGCACAGCTTTGGAATGTATATTTTTTCCTTACAGACTTTTTTCTATTAGATGTGATAAATGGCTGCATTAATTAATTAAATGATACAGTAGGTCTTGTTTGACTAATGCAAACTGCTAGCAGGAATAGCTGTTTTTCTGAGCTATGATACAGAATCGGTATTGCCTAGCATTGGTAAGGCCTTGCTGTCTCTAATTATGGTGGCTGCCAAAAAGCAATTACCAGGAAATGGAAATCAAAATCTAAACCAACTATATTAGAAGTAGTGAATATAGTAACAAAGATAAAACAACTGGAATTTATGTTTAGAAAAAGGTAGGAGCAAACTACATATGAAAAACTGGAATTGTGGAAACAATGCATACGGGAAAGAATGAGATTTAAAAGAAGGCAGGACTTAAATGAGCTATGTACTGTTGCCTCACAGCAAGAGGTTCTCCCATTCGATTCTTGGCTGGAGCTCCTTCTGTGTGGAGTCTGCATGTCCTCCCTGCGGTCGAGTGGCATTCGAAAGACATGCGTAAAATGGGCGTGCCTTCGCTGAAGGTCGGGTGTCGAGCTGGCACCTCAGCACCCGTAAAAAAAAATCGACTGCCAATCATTAGCGGACCAGAGTTCCACTGTGGTGACCCCTAACCAGAAAAAGCCGAAAGAACAAAACTGTTTGACTGAAAACAACTGGGTAGATGATAAGTGATGTATAATGTTTGCAACTGGGAGTGTGTCAGTATAGTTTGTGATGTAAAATGCTTGTATCTAGGATTGTGTCATTATGGTTTATTTTCATTTATATAAATGTATGATTGCTTATGTCATAAGTGATGGTTTGATGAAGATGTTTCTTGTTTTAAAAAAGGGGCAGGAGTTAAATAATTTATGTAATTTTGCTTAGGTTACATGATGTATAGCAATACATGTGAAGCATAATGTTTGTTAATTTTAACGTGTTAATACAGTTTGATTACTTTTATGTAAATGAAAATTGTCTATGTCACAAGTGACAGTTCAATAAATGTGTTTAAAAAAACAAAAGAAATATTTCAGGATGTATTTTATTCCTGTGATTTGGTACATAGAGAGGCATCAGAATATCTGTGGCGGAGTGGGGAGAGGGTAAGCTATCGCAGCATTGCTTTTAATGGCAAACTTACAATCTATGCTTGACCACTATAATCTGTAGTATGATGTGTACTACCTCTGCAAGTCATCATAACTGTTCTGACACTGCTGCCTAGAACAGAGGATTCCTGTCAGGGATGACAGGTGTTCCCCAACTCCTATTAGATATCAACTTTTTTCCATTTTGTGCCAGTCAGGTCAAAATCCTGTAGGTATGATTCCTGCAGCATGTAGATAAAAATGTTGGTTTCTTTCTCAGACCAGCTTGGGACTCAGCCTTGGGATTTCACAGATGCCATTGTATGAATTGCCAGTGAGACAGTGAAGTATGTAATTGCAGTACAGGGGATAAGAAGGTCTGACTCAAGATGTCCAAGCCATGCAGCCATGTAGGGGTAGTACCTATGGAACTGATAGCATTATCAAGGTTGCTTTACTAATTAGAATGGGCAAGATGGATGGGCCTCTTCAGTTTTTTGTCAGTGATATCATTTCTTTAGTTATGTTAGTGGAGAACTTTCAGCAGTATAATACCTGCAGATGTGTTTGAATGGTGGCATTTTAATGCACATGACTGTTTTGAAAAGGCTGTCAGAATTCATTTTTAGGTAGTCTATGAAATCAGAAAAAGGACAGTTTACTTTATCACTCATTTCTGATGTTAAAGCAGTTTATTACAAAACTTATTTTTTTTAGTCCACTTTCAGTTGTGTCATTCATAGTACTTTGTAAGGTCTAATGGATACAGCTGTAGTAGGTTAGAATAAAGTTCTTCTGACTGATAATATACTGCATACATATCCAAAAATATGGCATAGTTTACTATACTTGAACTATACTGTGACACACACTCCTGTGTTCAACATCTTTCAGCATAGCTCATCCATGAGAAGATGAAGTCATTTTATGTCTACTGAAATGGGTTAACACTTGGGCCATGGTGCATTTCAATCAGATCAGCTTGGCTGAGATTAATTTTCTCAGGATCTTAAAGAATCAGCCTTAATTTGCACCAACATGCTTAAGTCTGCCATATTGAACTGTGCTGATCTACATTTGTGACAGATAGTAATTGGAAAGTGCAAACTAATTGAAAGGAATTATTAAATAGTTTTTGTAGGCATTATTGGATGGTGCAGTGGTACAGTGGTTAGTGTTGTTGTCTCACAGCAAGAGGTTCTCCAGTTCGATTCTCAGCTGGTGTGGCTTCTGTGTGGAGTCTGCATGTCCTCCACACATTCACATGGGTTTCCTCCAGGTACTCCAGTTTCCAGTCATACATTTGCTGCTGTGATAAATTCTGCCACTGAAACTAGCACTGTTGTCACTTCACCCTCAGCACTGCTCAGATGATGATTATTTAATAGTTCTGATGATAAAACAGGACTGGTGTCAATGAAAGAGCTATCTAATCAAACATGTAGTCTTACGTGAGGCGTGAGCAATGGGCAACACTACATATGAAAATTTCTCCTGTACATGAAGCAATACACATTCCTTTTGTGTCACTACTTGCAATATAGCTTGGAAAAGTGGCAAATAATGAACAGTCCTGCTCCATCCCTGCTACAAAAATACTACATCTGAATAACTTTACATGAGAATTATATTTAAATGAGTTATTACACTTTTCCTTATACCTTTACAAGTAACTGCACAGATTACAGTTGGCAGACATCAGAATGGAGATATGAAAAAATACACTTTCAGCAATCAATTAATTGTGAATAAAAAACATTTATTTAAACAGTAATGAAACTGTCTGAACTACAGTCACAGTAGGCCATGCACCACATGGTATAATCCACTGTTAGTACTGCATGAATTGAGTTTAATCTACATGATATTAAAGAAAACGTACCACTACCTTACAGTCACAGCCCATTGTGTTGGACTAGACTATGCCTGTATAGCCTCATACTGTGCACTGAGCATGAGCCTACATCATGGGATCCCATGATACTGTTGTCATCACATGTTAAAAAAGCAATAGCAAGAGCTGCACTGCCATCATAAGGTACTTAAGTACCACACCATTGCATGATCATGTTGTGCAGAACGCAGCATGAGGCATCCTGCATATAGTAACAGGATCATACTAAGGGGACCCTCAGACTCACCTAGGAAAATGAAATAGGCTTTCAGCAGGCCAAACACTCACTCAATGACAATCCATATCTGGGAAAGGTCTGTGCTGAAGTGTTCCTCAACAGCTCTCCTAGGGTTACGGACTGGTGTCTTCAGCCAGGGTTTGAATAGATAGCCTGCATTACCTGCTAAGGAAACAAGAGAAGGACATAAATGAAAGAGGGCTTACTACTTGAACAAAACCTTTACAAAATTATGCTCACAGAAACAAGTACTATAATGATTTTCACTAGTACAGTGCAACTGTTTATATATAGTCAAAACTGTCATTTGTTTACATGTCAAATAAAAGTTTCCCCACTGCAATAAGGTGCATTTCTTGTAATGATGTTAGTTATTGTTGTTTGTCTTTTCGGCTTTTCCTGGTTAGGGGTCGCCACAGCGGAACTCCGGTCCGCTAATGATTGGCAATAGATTTTTACGGTGCCGAGTTGCCAGCCCGATGCCCAACTTTCAGTGACAGCACGCACATTCACGCATGATTTCGGAGGCAACTCGACCGCAGGGAAGACATGCAGACTCCACACAGAAGGCACTCTAGCCAAGAATCGAAAAGGAGAACCTCTTGCTGTGAGGCAACAATGCTACCACTGTACCACCGCGGCTTCTTGTAATGATGTTAGTATAACAACTTATTAGTACAGTTGGAATAGGACATGCGCTGATATTCAGAAATTTAATGCGCAGGGATGTACATGTATGTATACACACACCAATATGTTCATAAACATATAGGTGTATGTATATGTGCATAGACCTAAGCATATTGTTGTATGCATATATGCATACATCTGTATGTTTATAAACTTAAATTTAAAATTCTAATTTTTGCTAATTTCATGTGTGTGACTCTGTGTATATAACTGTGTATGTTGGGTGTCATGTTGCTTTTGCTTCATAATGCCAAGAATATCTATTTACACACGACATGAAACCATTGTAAATTTGTTCGTAGGTTCAAAGGTTAGTTGGAGATTACTAGGCTAACAGCTTAAGGGTCCTTAGAAGCCTAGCCAATATAACCACATTTTACCCAATATATGACCCCTAGGAGCAAGAGGATGGCATGGATTTGTGCCTATGCATTGAATATCTTACAGACCGCCCCTGTCCATAAGGGACATAGGCACTGCACCAGGTATGAATTTGTGACTTACCCACCTATTGATTCAAATTACATTTGAAGAGGGCCAGGGAAGGTCTCTACTTAATGTGAATAGGAAGCCTGTTCCAAAGAAGGGTCAATTTCTGAGACACATATCTGTCTATTCAGCATGTTTTGTTTGAGTTGCTGACTAAGTTTAGATCCCTAAATCAGGTGACCCTTATGCTGTTTGACTTGTGGATGTGTAGCATCTTTATCGGGGCTGGATGTGTGAGTGCTTTGTAGGTCAGGCATAGGTCACCCCTTAATAGTCAGTAGGAGATGGAGTAAAGGGATAGGGCTTTTAATCTACCTGCATAGGTCATGTGGTTTACACCCTGTATTTCTTTGTGAGGAATCTCTGAGGTTGCTCCGGCTGCTATAAGTGCCTAGTCAATTACATGCTAAATGGCACACTCTACTCAATTATTGGTGTAATGAGGGCTTTGTATAGCAGGACTATAATTTCCTAATGGCTGGGAAAATATGTTGTTGATTTATGGCGGCATCAGTCTGGGAAGCCATTTCTAGAATGTTGATTAACTTTTGAGTGTTACTGTGCTCACATTTATCATATCTTAGTTTTCATGTCCCATCCCTCAAGATTATTGCCATGTAGTTTACAAACTGTACATAGTGTATGGAACCATCTTTCCAAAAAATCTCTAAGAGAATGCCTGTCCATTTCTTCCATGGCATTTGTCCAAGGAAAAGTGTTATACAAATAAAATAAATAAATACAATGTAAGCAGAACTACGAACAAAAGCGAACATCTACTTCCCCACTACCAAAACACTTTCTAAACTAAAGGAAAATTATACTTCAAAGCTACTTGCCTCCTCACTTTCCCTGCTGAATGAAAAGAAAGCATCAGGGATTCCCAGTTACTTAGTTACCCAGCCAGAGTTCACACTATGTATCTACAACAAGGAGGTACACGAAACAGGACATTTACTGCAGTGTCTTCTTAAGCATATCTCAAGTAAAGGGACAATATCTACTAGTCAATAACTACTACGTAACTCTCAGGAACAAAAGTAGAGCATAAGAAGAAAAAAAAACAATGTAAAATAAGCATAGCAAAATGGAAGACTCTGATATCACCTGGCAACAGGTGACTAAACAAGACTGCATGTTGTGCTTCCACGGCAAAGAAGTACACAAAGCAGCAGTCACTTGTTCTAGCAGCTTCTTAACTATAACCAAGTTAAAGGGACACGCTCTGCTAACCATTAACCGTTGGGGAACCCTGGGGAACATAAGGGAATATGAGATAAAAGAATAATCATATTCACACAGAGTAATGAGAAAGAAGAGCTTTCCAGAAGAGATGGCAGTTGTGAAAATCGTTAAAAATATCAAGACTTCATTGGATTAACATAAAATAATCATATGGAGGAGTAGCATATTGTAGATGATTGCTTAAACATGACAAGTGGTTTATGGGATATGTAGGAAAAATTGAATACTGAATTGTACAACCAGACTATGTTTGATTGCTTCAGTAAAATTATTTATTTGCAGTACATTGCTCACTCTTTCCAATTTCCTGGGGAAAATACTGGTAAATCCTGTGTTTGGACTATCTTAGTTTGAAAAAAGGAATTGTAATGGAATTTGATGTTATAGACTGCAGCACTCATTGATTGTAAGTTGTATTTATTCTCTGTATAATAGTGTTAGTTTAGATACTGAGTACTCAAACTTTAGACTGTTTAGTCTTATGCACGTACACACACACACACACACACACACACACACACACACACACACACACACACACACACACACACACACACACATAAATTAAACTGCATAAACACATATCCTTTGCATGGAGCTTTAACAACAAAATCAAGTGCTCGGTATATAAATAATACAACAACAAAATAACAAGCCAGCACTCAGACATGGTGTAAAGCATGTTTAGTATCCCTCAGTAGGCTTCAACCATTAAACTGGTTTTGCTTACACTTCCTCAGTATCTGAATAACAAGAAGGAAACATTAAGTAGTATCTGGAGAAATCACATAACAAAAAATATGTTTTTGTGTGTGTGTGCACATGTAAAGCACCTTAATAACCAAACTGGCACCTAACACTAAATCACTAATACTAAAATGAATTGTTTGTGTCTTTCGGCTTTTCCCGGTTAGGGGTCGCCACAGCGGAACTCCTAATGATTGGCAGTAGAGTTTTACGTGCTGGCTTGCCCGGCCTACCGCACAACCTTCAACGAAGGAACGCCCGTTCATGCATGTCGCCACACAGAAGATGCTCTAACTGAGAATCGATTGGGCAATGTCTAACTGTGAGGCGACAACGCTACCGCAGCACCACCACCGCAGTAATCAATGCTAAAATGAATTAATCACAAAAAATGTAAACATCTCATGTAAATGCATTATTATTGTTCATTTAATCATGGAATAAAGCCCATGTGGTAATTATCCAAACGTTTGCTTTTTGTATTTTAAAATTCAGGGACATCAGACTAGTCATTATTAACAACATATATCCATATAAACACAAAATAGGCATTAGACTGTATAAGTGTATGCCTATATGGCATGCTTTTTGTTTGTTTGTTTGTTTGTTTTCTTTTTTTTTTGCACCTCACATCACTTTAATGGGCACTTATCCTGTCTTTAAACATCCTTTTAGTTTGTCCCACATAAAATACACCATATGTGCAAAGAACAAGACAAATAACATTTTGAGCATTTGTGTGGCAATATATTTAGAAGTTCAAAGTCAAAGTCAAAAACGTCAAATGCAACTTTATTGTCATTCAGACCATACACTAATGCACAGCTGAATGAAATTATGATTCTCCATGCTCATGTACAAACAGAAAAACACAACAGCACAGAAACAAAACACATATACAACAACAATTACAACAGTTACAAACAAAGGTACAGAAGGCATAAAGCTTTAACAACCATGTGTGATCTACAACAATCCACTCTATCCACATTGCTTTCATCTCCCTCTCCAACAGCAGCATATCAAGTCCAGTCCCCTTCAGAACCACAGACCCAAGTCCAATGCAAACCAAAAAAAAACCTGGTAGACAAAAATCAGACATCTACTGCTGCATTAAGAGCAACTGCCGCTACCTGAAGGCCTGAATGGACACATCCAGTTCAATGATCTTCCAACAATCCAAACCATCCACACACAGTCACTGTTCCATCATCATCACCATCAGCAGTTTCCCAATCACTCCAGATCTCTCTCACCCAACAATTCAAATCCGATCCTTTTAAAATAAAACATGGCAGCCAAGTCTGGTCTCCATCTTCCACATTCTGCACCTCGTTTAACTCACCACAGAAGGCCTAAACTTCCTGGATCAGTTCAACCATCCCAAAACAAAGCAAACACAACATGACATAACGGATATCACAGATGCAGCCAACTGCACACTCGTCCATGCCAAATGGCCCACTTAACAACTACAATCTACAAAAAAACAACATAAAAACACAAAACGTACATTGGGAGCTGGAGAGGCCACTGCCGCACAAGGCACCTCCATCTTTCCAACATCAGTTCAAGTTAAGCATCATTACTAAAGACTGACCAGTGTTTATTAATAATTTTATGAATAAAAAATATTAGTATCATAAATAATATTAAACATAACATCATTACAACTAGTAAAATAAAAGAAAAAAAAACAAACACCAACAGCTGAACAACCACAGAACTTTAATAACAAAGTAAAAGCTAAAAAAACTGCAAACATTCAGTTTTGTATTTTTGTCTTATACAAAAGACATCTTCAGAACAATGAAACAGGAAGTGAGAACAGCATTTAAAACATATTCATGAACACCCCCTCCCAAAAAACACCCAATAACACGGCAGAAACCACAAAAAACCTGGGAAAATCTTGGAGTATTGGAAAACAGTTAAATATAACATAAGCAACACTATTTACAATTTGGAAGTCCTCATTTTTAGCTCACTGGTAAGGAAAATACTGTCATAAGTGTGTGGCATCTAATATAAGTTACCACAACATTTCACAATGTAATAATTTGTTTTTCTAACCCCCTGTGTAGGCAGCTGCTTGCTCCAAAATAAAAAACTTAATTTTTTTAAAGTCTACACAGGATAGGGAATGCCTGGCAAGAGCACTCTTGTCATCCTTCTGTATACTAGCATACAAAATCCAACCACGTAGAATAAAAACAACAGGAACCAGCCCACAGCTCGAGCAAGACGTTGATTCAACAAAAATGTGCTCACAAGTGTGAGAGAGACTTGTGAGCACATTTTTGTTAATCAACGTCTTGCTCGAGCTGTGGGCTGGTTCCTGTTGTTTTTATTCTACATCCTTCTGTATACTATAAACATGCTGATAAATCCTTTTGTTGAAGGCATTCTTGGTTTTGCCCACATAGAGTACTTGACATTGAGTACAGACTGCAATGTCTACCACCATTTCAGAATACCAATAAAACTTGCCCCTTTTTGCAAATTTCATAATGATATCCATTAAGAGGCCAGTATAGTTGTTCTCAGTGTAGCAACACTGGGGGCATCTCCCACATTTCAAAGTCACCAGAAACCTGGACACAAAATTAAAACAAGGTCTCTCCAATAAATTTTTGATATTGAGTTTCCTTTTGTATGTAAATGTGGGCTGGGTATTAGCCAACTGTTGGGTCCCTTCGTCACAAGAAAGACATGCCAGTTATTGCAAATAATTTGCTGGCTATTCTTAGTGTCCAAGGAATATTGAAGAGCCATCTTCTTTTGGCCAGTGATTTTTTTCATGTCCTTCTGGTTAAACCCAGTAGAGTTCACCAGGCCACCTTTTATTATAGCTGCATACCTCTCCATTCTCCCTTCCCACACCTCACCTTGAACACTATCCAAAAGGGAGATGGGATGTCATTGCTCTAAAAACATCCTCTTAATGATGAGAATTCATCTAAACATATGTCATCATTGAAAATCAATCTATAAACCCTGATGAATTGACTTTTCACAATACTTTTCCTTTGGCTCTGACCCAACAATTCAAATCATGTCCTTTTAAAATCAAACATGATAGCCAAGTCTGGTCTCCGCCTTCTGCATTCTGCACCTTACTTAACTCGCTACTGAAGGCCCAAACTTCCTTGATCAGTTCAACCATCCCAAAACAAAGCAAACTCAATATGATACCACAGACATCACAGCTGCAACCAACCACACACTCATCCAGGCCAAACTGACCACTTAACGACTATAATCTACAAAAAACAACATAAAAACACAAAACATACATTGGGAGCTGGAGAGGCCACTACCACACAAGGCACCACCATCTTTCCAACATCAGTTCAAGTTCAGCATCATTACTAAAGACTGACCAGTGTTTATTAATAATTTTATGAATAAAACATTCTTAGTATCATAGGTAATATTAAACATAACATCATTACAACTAATATCCACCCTATTCTTTCCTTCTCCTATCCGTTCCTTTCTATCTATTCTACCTCTTGTCTAGCTCATGCCATGGACCTACTACTATCTGCAAAAGTATGTGTTAAAGCATCTGTTAATATATTATATTATGTCTCTGTACTGCAGATTCTTTTCAATTTTGTAAATTTTGACTTAGAAATAGCATATAACCTGGATGTCAATTATCTGAGCTCATGAGAAAGTTCTTACTAAAAGGTTTATGGCATAGATTTTTAACCAGTGAACCATCAAAATTATTAGTGATCATAACATCAAGAAAACCAATGTGAAAAAGTTCAGTTGTAAATTCCAGCTTAAACTCTTTGCACTTTAAATACTCCAGAAAAACTTTTAGTTCTAAATACTTGCCCCTCTAAACAGCGTAGCAGTCATCCAGATATCCTATGCCAGATAGCCAACTACATTCTGTAGTACAAATGTTTAATTCTAAACAACCCATAAAATGTTCTGCATACAATGGGGCAAAAGCTGCCACTGTAGATGTACCCTTTAGTAGTAAGAAACAGTCATTTCTGTCACTTACTTCCAGCCCATATCTTAAAGTTCTCTGACTTCACTAGTGTGTAATGTCAGTATTCAGTACAGCAAATTTCAAGCTTACACATATACCAGTTGCAATCCAACAGCATGTCAGATGTAATCTGCAAAATTTTTGTTTTGTCTTTAATTCTGGCACAAATATAAGTGCTAGAACATATTTCTAGAATTAAAAAAAAATGGCTTCTGTCAAAAATCCGTACCCAGCAATAATCATTTTATTGGTGTGTCTGAATGCCTGATATTTATGGATTCTTGGAATTATATATAAATACCGGCAGGGTGGTGAAACCACTAACAGTTCATTTTTAAAGTCTTTACTAATAAGCCCTGAGTCTGCCAAACACTGTAAAATATCCATTAATATGCTATTAAAATATAGGATTGGATTCTTTATGCATTTTACAATAATGCCTGTACACTTCTCCATTTTATATAACATTATCCCACACCACAGCTACTCCTCCCCCTTATCAGCCTTGTAAACATATAAATTGGTATTATTTTTCAACTTTTTGTATCAAGGTTTTCTACTCCTCACTCAAATTATCACAAAATCATCTAAAAATAGAGCTTGACTCTTTGAAGAAGCTGTAATGAAATGAAAAGAGACCATGTAATCAGTAGAAGCAGAACTCTGCCTCACATACACACACTGCGTGAAGCCTTGTTAACACAGTATGTAGTGGGTCCATCTCATAATCTGAAGGTCATGAGTTTGATCCTCACACAGGCCAGTTTCAACTTTTAAGTGAGACACACAGATGTCCCCCTCACCAGGGTGGACAAGGAGAAAGTCACAGTTACCTGCCTGTCAGGTGCCAAGATCCATTAAATCACACACGCACTCAAATCACTCAACAATTACTGTTATGACTCTGTCATAGTACATATTGGAGTGAATGACTTGAGACATACCTTTCTGGACTATATGAAGACAGACATGACTGAACTCTCAGATTATGTTTTCCAGGCAGGTATGTCCCTAGCACTAAGCAGTATTTTACCTTCACCTAGGATGATGCCACAATACAGACAAAAAATTATTGACTTCAATTGGCTTAGCTTCTGGTGTCAATGCAAGGGGATCCAATATCTGTCTGCCTGGGAAGACATGGTCGACAGACCAAAGTGCTTTGCCAGAGATGGTCTTCACCTGTCTCCTTTAACAAAGATGCTTGCCTCCCCCATAGTGCCTATTTTTAGGCAATCTCAAAACAAAAAAGTTCCCGATGTAAAGAAATCCACTCAAAACAAATTTAAGGTTATGCTGCTTAATGCTAAGAGCCTCAACAGAAAACTGCACTCCCTGGAAGCACTCCTTACCCTGGAAGAAGATGATGTATGTGCAGTCACTGAGACTTGGTTCAGGGATGGAGGGAGCACCCTGTCCATACAAGGCTACAATGTCTTCAACATGTTCAGACCCCAAAACAAGCATGAAAGAACCAAAGGCGGAGGTGTATCCATCTTCATTAAATCCAAATATACCTCAAGACTGGTTAAACAGTACAACTCTGTAGAGCTATTCCAGGTACAAATGAATATAGGTAAAACGCCCTACCACATCATCACTATCTACAGGCCCCCCACCATGAACCAAGAGAAATACATAGACTACCTGGACTTGCTAGAATCATTCCCTATACAGCCAAACACTTTGGTCATGGGAGATTTCAACTATCCTTCCATAGATTGGAGAACATGCACAACACCCTACCACATCATTGCTAGCTATTGATCCCCCACCACAAACTAAGAGAAAAACAGGTACTATCTGGACTTGCAAAAATCACTCCCTATACAGCCAAACACTTTGGTAATGGGAGATTTCAACTATGTTTCCATAGATTTGACAACATACATGAGCAGAAATGCGATCTCTCTGAGGTTCCTGGATTTTGTTAATCCAAATGCTTTGGAACAGCTAGTCTGCACCCCTACAAGGGGTTAGAATGTCCTGGACCTGGTACACACCAACATGGGGGCTCACTGCATTACCCCCTGTATGTTGCCCTCCTTGGTGAGGTCAGACCATAAATCCATCTTATCTGAAGTAAAGATCAGACTGGACACCCCCAAGCAGCCAACAAACTGTAAAATGTCTCCAAAGCAAACTTTAGCCTACTAAGCAAGGGTATAAAAAGTTTCAAACCCCGTGCTAACACAGCCAACAATGACACCTATGCAGAGGAGTACACAAATGCCATGTATAGACATTTAAACAGCTATATAGACTCAGCTGTACCTGTCAGGATCAAAACCAGGTCATCCTGAAGAAACAGGCCACTCTGGTGTTCCACAGGTATAAATAGGGTATCTAGCAAAAGGAAGAAACTGTTATCCAAGAATAAGAGGGAACTTACTCACCAGAGGAAGAATACCTTCCGCAGCTTGAAAAAGCAAATCATATATTTTGCAAAGTCCTCTAAAGCCAATTATAAGGCTAAATTAGCATCTCTGGTGAAAGACAATCATAAGGCTTTCTTTAGCTATGTCTGAAATCTTAAAGAGAATGGCCAGCTATGCGCCAAACTGATTATGGATGGTACTACTCACACTGAACCCGAAGAAATTCCCAAACTGCTGGTGGACAGATTTGGCACAAGCTTCATTCCCTGTCCCCTCCAGATACACACAAAGCATCTCTGTCATCAGTCCACTACCTAGCATCTTCAAAGAGCAAGTCATATCTGCCCTCTCTAAGGCCACAAACACAGCCTCCATGGGGCCAGATAACACCCCCTGCTTACTAAAGAATGTAAAACAAGACCTAACAGAACCACTTGGCACTCTCTTCAACCTTAGCCTGAGCACTGGCATTATTCCAGCAGAGTGGGGAACTGCAACAGTAATCCCCTTACACAAAGGGGATCCATCACCCGACTTTGTGAACTATAGACCCATAAGCCTAACCAGCTTTATCTGCAAGGCCATGGAAAGAATCACCTTATCAATAAAGATATAGGTGACCTCCAAACTCTTGACCCAACCCAGTTTGTCTTCATTAAGTGCAGGTCTTTATTATTAAACCTGGTGGACTTCTTTGGGAATGTAACCAGAGCCCTGGATGAGAGCAGAGTAGTACATACTGCGTATCTTAACTTAGCCAAGGCCTTCAATACAATCGCCCACTCAGGTATCATTAAGAAACTCTGCCGGGTAGAGATTAACCCATATGTCACTAGATGGGTAGCAAACTGGCTCACCGACAGAATGCATACTCTCAAAGTTGGGGATTCCACCTTTGCCAGTAGGCCAGTTACCAGAGGTGTACCGCAGGGTTTTGTGCTGAGCCCTCTACTATTTGGAATTTACTTCTCAGACATTGAGGAGAACATAGATGGCCTGTGGCTTAACCAGGTTAGCAGATGATTGCAAATAGGTGCAATCATTGAGTCCCCCAACAAATGCTGACATATTACAAAAGGGGCTAACACAGACTAATAACTGGTGCCAGAGTCACAGTTTAAAACTAAATGCAAAAAAGTGCATCATTATCCAGTTTGGCAAAGAAGTGTCCCCTGAAAATTACATTATAGATAACATCCCTGTAAACTCAAACACACAAACACAGAGGTGAGAGACTTGGGAACACAGGCTGACAGCAACTTAAACTTTGATCACTATTTCTCCGCAGTGGTAAGGAAAAAGCCTTCTACATTACGCATCTCATAAAACAGGACATCACATCCAAGACTAAGGATGTTACAATGCCCCTATACTCGACCCTCATCAGACCACTAATTGAGTGCAATGCTTCCTTTTGTATGTACCTCACTAGACACCTGCAGCAACTGGAGAGACCACAGAGGTTTCTAACCAAGAAAATTGAGGGTCTCCATGACCTACATGGAAAGACTGAATGCCCTGTCTCTGTAATCTGTACCTTACAGGCTGCTGAGATGTGACCTGTGCCTGGCCTACAGAGCGATCTCTGATTCTGCCCTAATGGAAATGCTACATCTCCGCAAATCAAATGGGACAAGAGTCACTCACTCCAGAGATCTCAACCTAGTCTGTGACATAAACAGAACATGTTGGACAAATAGCTATGTCTCCAAGAGACTGCCAATTCTCTGGAATAAACTCCCACTTCACGTGAAGCAGAGCTCCTCAATGACATTATTAAAGTGCTACCTTCACAAGTGGATGGGAGACCGTAAATTCACCCTGGGGGTGGCACCTATGTCCCTCATGTACAGGGGCAGTCGGTGCTAATCACTGATTTGCTCTTCTAACAACGACCATCTAACATGTTCAACTAGAGAACAAGGGTATTACATGGCTAGGCTTGTTAAGGCCCTAGGCCATTAGCCTAAATTATTAACTAATACATATGTATGTGTATATAAGTGTCTATATATATATTTATATACATACATTATACATACATACACATCATATATATATATATCTATATTATATATATATATATATATATATATATATATTTTGTATATATATATATAGGTATATATATATATATATATATATATATATATATATATATATATATATATATATATATATATATATATATATATATATATATATACATATATATATATATATATATATATACACACACACACGTCTCTCTCTCTCTCTCTCTATATATATATATATATATATATATATATATATATATATATTATATATATATGTCTATATATATATATATATATATATATATATATATATATATATATAAATATATATAAATATATATTTAAATATAAAAATGCATGTATGTGCCAGTATGTGTTTTTCCATGTGCCTACCTGCACCACCTTACTCTTCTGCTATAATCCCAGCCCTGCCCCTAACCATACACATTAGGGTACTAACACCCTCTCCCTTGCTTTACCACTAAAAAGTCATGAACATGCACGGACTCACACCCATACACACAGACACAATCACACACAACCCCAGCAGGGGCGGCTCGTGCCATAGGACTGCAGGACTGCAGCCCTCCCACCTAAAAAACAAATGTAAAACAGAACAGAGAAACACAAAATCAATTCCCGGACATGTACACATGCGCACATGCTCTCAGACTGCTTTCTCAGCAGTCTAGATAGGGGGAAAGGCATCTCAGCCCCAAGATGCCCAGAAGTCTATGCAGTGATGACATCACAAAATGGAGGCACTCCAGACTGTCGTCAGGTCTGTTCAGCGACAAGGTAAGCATGCAGAGTGTGTGTGGAAGCAGTTACAGTTATTTAGCTCGTCCTGTTCAGTGACAAGGTGTGTGTGTGTGTGTGTGTGTGTGTGTGTGTGTATGAAATGCCCCAGTTACTATATACTGGTGGCTAGAGCAGACTCATGGTGGTGTGGTAGGGAATACCTCAGGCTTGAACCCTGTAGCTTGTATGCAAATGTTAAGGGCCTGAATTCCCTACCCACCACCATTTGTAAAGAATTTGCAGATTTTTGCCTCATATTTGATCTGTTCTGTTCCTCATAATATCTGTGGTTTCTAAATATTTAAATGCTTGATGTTTGATGGTGCAGTGTTAGCATTGTTGCTTCACAGCTGTAGGTTTTCAGGTTTGATTCTTGGCTGGCGTGCCTTCTGTGTGGGGTCTGCATCTTCTCCCTGTGTTTGTGTGGGTTTGCTTTTGTGTCCTCCCATGTTACAAAGACATGTCTGCATTATTTCTTCCTGGGCCTCTGCTGAAAATTGTTTTTTTGTTCCTAGTCAGACTGTCCTGGTTAACAAATGTTAAATAAAAGTGACAGGCATTTGAATTTCAGACTTCAGGTTTCTGAATCTTTAACTCCTTACATATTTGATGGTGCAGTGGTAGCATTGTTGCCTCACAGCTATAGGTTTTCTGGTTTGATTCTTGGCTGGGGTGTCTTCTGTGTGGAGTCTGCATCTCCTCCCTGTGTTTGTGTGGATTTGCTCTGGTGTCCTGCCATTTTACAAAGACATGTGTCTGCAGCATTTCTCCCTGGGCCTCTGCTGAAAATTGTTTTTGTTCCATCAGAAGCAAAATTGACAGGCATTTGAATTTCAGACTTCATATTCTTCAGAAAATACATAGTAACACAACCTTTTATTCTAGCAATTTTCTAAGTTTATAAGATGAGTATTTGAAATTTGTCCCTATTTTTGGGACTGTATTCCCCCATTATTGGCTTTGTCCAGGATTTTTGTGCTATGGTTGACAGCTATGGCAAGAACTGAATTCACTGAATATGTTTGAGGGTTGTATTC
The DNA here is from genome assembly GCF_019279795.1 of Protopterus annectens. Lineage (NCBI taxonomy): Eukaryota > Metazoa > Chordata > Ceratodontiformes > Protopteridae > Protopterus > Protopterus annectens. The sequence continues at coordinate 373,124,652 of NC_056739.1, read as the reverse complement.
CCTCATTACTGGGTTTGTCCAGGTGTTTTGTACTAAGAGGTTGACAGCTATGGTGAGAACTGAATTCACTAAATGATAGCCATTTAAGTTTCAGTCTTCCTCTCTTTCACAAAGCAGCTGATTTGGCGTAGTGGTATGTTGTTCTGACTGTTTTGCACAGGGACCTTGTCAGTAAAATGTATGGTGGTAACACAACATTTCTCTTTGACAAAGCAGCTGATTTGGCATAGTGGTATGTTGCTCTGACTGTTTTGCACAGGGACCTTGGCAGTAAAATGTATGGTGGTAACACAGCATTTTATTCTAGCAACTTTCCAAGATTATACAAGCAATGTTTAATGTGTTCCTGGTTTTTGGGCTTTTGACCCCCCCCCCCAATAAATGTTGGCTTTTTCCAGATTTCTTGTGCTGCAAAGTTGAAATGCAGTTGAGTATTGAGTAGATTTTACAAGGAGCTGAGAGCCGCAGGGGAAGAGACATTTAGTGCTGCTTATGCTGAGTTGACTTACATTGTTAATAGCACAACAGGTTGTGTACTTGCTGTTGATGCAGAAGGCTGTGGGTTCTACTCCCACAAGGGGTGGATGCTGCCGTACTGAGAATGTCCTCCTTGGTGAAGATACTAACTATGAGCCTGTTATCAGTTTGCCATCCATTTCCTCTTGCAATATTACTAGCTTATAATTTTTTAATGTAATATAGGCAATTTATTCCTCAGGGGCAACAGACACTATTTTTCGATGAAACCATGAAATATAAAGGTGTTTGCTAACAGCAACCTCTCCATTAGTTACAAATTTCTTTAATGTGGAATTATTTAGATAACTTTTACTTCAGAGATTGTACATATTTACTGATAATGGACTGTAGAATTGTGCATATTTACTGATAATGGTAGACTGTAGAATTGTGCATATTTACTAATAATGGTGGACTGTAGAAGTCTGAGTAGACTTTTATGATGGAAATGTTCTGAACTGGGCAGTTTTGTCATTATGGGTGCATGCATTTTGTTTCATTGCTTACTGGAAAAATGTTCAAAACAAATTTAAAACGCTCTCGAACAACTGTACTGTATTGTACAAGGAATATAATTTAGTACAATCAGGAAGGTGTATCAAAGAGCACATGTATGTTTCATATGCAAGGGGCCTATGATTTGAAAAAAAGCCCAAAATTAATCTTTATCTGCCACGGGCAAAATGTATTTTCTTTGAATGTGGGTTTCAATGCTGTTTCAATTAATGTGAGTTTCAAGGGCAGAGAAGTTTTAATGCTAAGTCTGTTTTCATTATGAAACTGCATTGCTTTGTTTAGCAGATGTCTTAGTGTTTGTGCTGTAAAATGCAAAATAAAACTTTCAAATGAAGTCCAAATCATCATAGAAGTAAAGCAGTATGCACATTAGTGTTTATGGTAAATGGAGTGAAATAGCCAAGTAATGGATCATTGGAATGGCTGCAGAGAGCTCCATTCGACGATGATTTTGTGAGGGGAAGGGTGGCAAACTCAGAGGCTCAGCTGAGCTATACCTCCCAACTGTCCAGACTTTCAAAGAATGAATAGATTTTTGCTTCTTATTTTTGGTTTGTTCCTCATAAAATTTGTAGTTTTCTGGCAAATCATTTAGGAATTAAGTCACTAAATAATAATACACTGAGTTTCGGACTTCATAACATTCAGAAAAATGCATGCTAAAGTAATACCTGTTATTCTATCAACTGTCTCAGTTTATACAAGAGCAATTTTTAGTACTGTTTATATGTTCCCCCAATATATTTGGCCTTGCCCAGATTTATTGCATTAACTGGTTGAGAGGTACAAGCAAATAAATTGCTTTATAGAATTAGGCATAGCCAGCCTCTCAACTGTCCCTGATTTTGGCTCAAAATGTTGCTCTTCCCCCTAATAATCCCTCCGCAAAATAACAATGTTGGAAGAAAACATGGAGGGTTTACAATTAAGAAATAACTGTAATAATCAAAGTTATAGATTACTTGAAATGCATGTAGATTCTTTTATTTTGTCAGCTACTCAAGTTAGCAGTACTAATATTAAAGTGTCCCTTCTTTGACAGGTTCCCAGCTGTATTGTGTGGCTATTTTATATTTTTGCATCACATTTTTGGTCCATTTTTCTTGTTTTTTTTCTGGCAAATTACTGACAAATCATTAAAGACTGAAGTTAAAAATAATTACAGACATTTGAGTTTCAGATTTCATACCCTTCAGAAAATTCATAATAATGCAAGACCTATTCTATTATCTTTCTAAGTTTATAAGAGCAATATTTAAAAATTGTCCTTATTTTTGGGCCTTTGTCACACTTCTATGTATGGCTTTGTCCAGATTTCTTGCTCTGAGGTTGAGAAGTAGGACAAATGTGTCAGGGCCATCACAGTCAGCCAGAGACATTTCAAATTGTGACATACTTGTTGCATCCCACTCCCCCATGTAGTGACTCTGGATGTGTCCAAGCAAGGCAAGGAGTAGTTATGCAGTGTAACATGTGCAGAGTGCCCCCCATCCAGGGTAGAAACAAGTACTACAGTGGCTTTTCATCTGTCCTTGATTTTGCAGAATGGTCTGGTTTCTGTCATATTTTTGTACTGTTGATTTATGCTTATTACTCAGAAAGTGCCTGTTGCTCTGTGTTTAAGTAGCAATGCTTTGATGACCATAAGATAAGCTTGTCTGAGATTGTAAGATGCAAGTAAGCTTTAATAAGCATACTGTTAAAGAATTGCCAAAATTGAAAGCCTTTCTGTTGTTGCCATGCAGAGAATATTTAACTAGCTAATGTATAAGCCTTGGGTATTGAAGGACAGGATTACATTATTTTAAAAAGCTCATTACACTTGTTGGAGACTTCCAGTCATCTCTACAGGCTTTACTTGTAAACTAAACAGAATGCCAATCACATGTGGTCCATAACCTGTACAGTAATACTTTAAGCAGTGTGTATCTTGAGCTTGTTTCTTGTTTGCTTTTCATTTTTTTACTTTGATCATGTTTTCCCCATGAAACAAGTAGATAGTTGTCAGGCAGCAGGTCTTTTTTGGATAAGAAACATTTTTACAAGTGGGGGCATCACAGAGATTTCTACTTTCAGCATGTTACTTGGTACTTTAATAAAGCTGATTATAATTTATAATTAGAACTGCAGTGCAAGGAGAAATGGCTTGAGTTGAGTGCTGATTGTTTTTCTTATACTTGATTTTGACTGGCATTCCAGTAATGTATTTAAAAAGTAATTTATTTTTTCATGCCTCACAACCTTTTGTTTCCATCTAGATATCAAGTCATGCAGCCAATGCATTGAAATATTTTTATTCTTCTACACTTATTTTTGTCTTGATTGGACTCTCATAATGACGGTTTGGCACCCAGGGCAGCGTATATTATTAAAGTTAGTTTTTATGGTTTTGAGCATAGCTCCTCCTCTTTCTAGTTGGTCGCACCCCTTACCATTGACCCCACACATTCAGCTGTCTCCTGCAGCCCCCTTTTGATTTGAAGTCACCAGCTGCCACTGAATCTCAGTACTGAAACTTCCATAAAAGTGAAAGTTTTGGAATATTTTGGCATTACTACCCAATCCCACTTACCTAATGTTTGACGTTGTACACTTCAGCTATTCCCTACACTTGACACTCTCTTCAAGAGGAATCTTGATGAGTGGATGGGAAATCATAGGTTTACCCCGGGTATCACTTCTGTGTCACTGTTAGACAGAGGCACAGTATACTAACCTTGAAAAACGGCATAGCAAAATTAATTTAATATGGGTGGCGAAAGCCATACACACTCTGGCTAGGCTTATAAATGCCCTAGGGCAGATAGCCTAGTATGAACTTATGAACCTATGACAAAGCGTACATTCAACTAGTTCTGACACCAGAAAATACTTCAACAAGTGCGAAGTTTGATCAAATTTACTGGACCCAGATACACACACACACACCCATATATATATATATATATATATATATATATATATATATATATATATATATATATATATATATATATACATATATATATATATATATATATATATATAGATAGATATATATAAAGAGAGAGAGACACAGTTACTCACACACGTACACAAGCATTTATATTTATATATATATATATATATATATATATATATATATATATATATATATATATATATATATATATATATATATATATATATATATATATATATATATATATATATGGCTCTACTTAACTTGACCTAAAACTCATTTGACTGACACCCACTTGACTGACCCTAAATTTAATTTGACTGGCAACGCATTTGACTTACTCCTATTTCACCAACAACTTACAATGCCGAATTTCAACATACTAAATCTTAAACCGTAGGCAAGCACAATTAGAACACCAACAACTAACCCTTTCCAGAACTTAAAAACTACTTACTTACCCTTTTAACAGAATACGGGACAATGTACAACCAAACTAGGTGGGAGGCTGTGCCCCCACACCCCACCAATGTGGGGGGCTGTGCTCCTCTCACCCCCCAATTATATATACTAACTCCAGGATCCCACTACAGTGGGGAAAAGGGCATATACCTTTAACTTGCCTTACAGTACTCTACACGCTATCATTACTCTACCACTACTGCTGGGAACTCAGAAAATATTCGCCATACTACTTTAGATACTTCTCCTCCATTGACTGGGAAAACTTATCATGCACCAATACACTGGACCAATGCTTCCTGGAATACATCAATTCCAATGCCCTGGACCAGCTTATTCTTACCCCCACTAGAGGAAGCAGCATCCTTGACTTGGTTACTACTAACATGGGCAACTGTTGCTCTACACCATTAGTCAATTCCTCCCTGGTTAGATTCGACCATAAACTAATCACCATGGAAATCCACATCTCACCCACATCCCCCGCAAAGGTAGCCACTATGAAAAACTTCTCCAAAGCTGACTTTGGGCTCCTAAAACAGAGGTGGCTAACTTCACGGCACTCATGTCAATGGAAAATAGATGCATGACTGCCGAATCATACACCAATCCACTGTACGAACATGTACATCAATGCATGGAACTAGCCATACCCAACAGAACCAAGATGCTCTCCTTCAAAAAAAGTAAGCAAATCTGGTGGTTTCCTGCCATTAATAAACTCTACAACAGAAGGAAGAAACTGTTGTAGAAAAAGGTGAAGTCCCAAAAACTCCCTTATTAGCCTCAACAAAAAGTTGAGATCCCTCATCAAAACCTCTAAAGCCAGCTATGAAGGCAGAATTGCGGCATACACTGAAAACAACCACAAAGCCTTCTATAGTTATATAAAGGAACTCATGGCTATGTATATAGTTGAATCTCTCTGTACTGAAGTACTCCCTACCATGATGCTGCTTTAATAAATAGTGTGTTTGCATTCAGAAACTTACAGTTTTTATACTGAATTTTATAGCTTCATGAATTAGAAAATAACCAATTTCCTTTTCAGAGCCTAAGCTAAAAAGTCCACTCCTTACAAGCACTGCTTCCCCTGGAAAACATCTATATATGCATCATCACAGAGACCCAGTTCAAGACCGATGACAGCACTCCTTTAATGCAGGATTTCAATACCTGCCACAAGTTCAGGCCTGTCACCCGAGATGAAAAGGTGATGGTGTCTACATATTCTTAAAGAACAATTAATCTCCAGACTTGCTATGTGAGATAATGACGTGGAATTCCTCTGCATCCAACTTAGCATTAACAAAACTCCTTACTGTGTCATACCTAACTATAGGTCCCCTCTATGTACCCCATCAGTCCATATCTCCTACCTAACCAATATGGTGTCCCTATGCATTAAGCCAACAACATTATTCTAGGAGACTTCAGTCTACTCCTCCATTAACTGGGAAACTTGTATATCCATGAGTATGTATTCCCAGACAGTTCTGGATTTCATCCATACAGGATATCTGGATCAGTTAGTCTGTACCCAAACAAGAGAGAGAAAATCCTGGACTTGGTCCTTAACAATATGGGACAACTTTCGTGTCCACCAGCTGCCACTTCCTCCCTGGTTAAACTGGACCACAAATCAGTCACATTCATTAGAAGACTGAAGCCAAAAAGCATCTTTAAGTACCTCTGTTTTCAGAGATTATGCTAAAGTTAATCTACTAAAACTAAGCGATGGCCTGAATTATTTGGAATCCTTTACTGTCAAACCCTATGCACATGTAAATAGCTGCATAAACACATCTATCCCCTCTGAAGTAAATAGAAAGCCACATTTAAGGATAATTTCATTTAGTTGAACCCAAATATAAACAGGCTGTGTAATAAAAGAAAGCATATTGCCTGCAAAAATAAATTTAACTTTCAAGATGCTAAAGACACTCTTGCTAAACTTAAAAGGGAGCTTGTTACCCTGATCAAATCAATGAAAGCCATATATGAGGTAAAAAAATAACCAGCTTTGTGCTCACTGAATGGCACTCAGCAACAGTTATCCCACTCCACAAAGGGGGGAGCCACCTCTGATCCCAAGAACTATTGCCCTATTAGCCTTACGAGCCTGGTCTGTAAGGCCATGGAATGTATCATCATGGAAATCATAAACAAAGATATTGGTAAACTTCAAACTCTGGACCCCACCCAGTTCGGGTTTGTGAAAGGCAGATCATGCCTCCATAACCTCATCGACTTCTTTGAGGCAGCTACCAAAGCTGTAGACGAGGGTAGGGTGGTTCACACAGCCTATCTAGACCTTGCCAAGGCTTTCAACACCATCCCCCATTCTAGAATTATAGTTAAACTCACTATGTATAAATCCCTACGTCACAAGATGGGTTGCCAATTGGCTCACTGACAGAACCTACACTGTAAAAGTTGCAGACTCCAAATCTGACTTCAAACCAGTGACAAGTGGAGTACCACAGGGTTCAGTCCTGAGACCTCTCCTGTTTGGTATCTACTTCTCTGAAGTACACAGGCGTTTGGCTAATGAAGTTCGCAGATGACTGCAAACTAGGAGCCATAGTTGAGTCCCCAAATGATGTGGACTTCCTACAGAAAGGCCTCACTGAGACAGATGCCTGGTGTCAGAGCCATGGCCTAAAGCTCAATGCCAAAAAGTGCACTGTCATCTCCTTTATTAAAAACTCTGTACTCATGAGCTACCACATAGGTGGCAGTCTACTTAACGCCGAATGTGTGATAAGATACCTGGGGACCCAGGTGGACAATAGTCTCTCCATTGATAATCACATCACCACAGTAGTCAGGAAATCCTTCTATGTGGCACACCTCATCACAAAAGGGTTCTCATCTAGGAAAAATTAGGTCATTGTTCCCCTCTACTCGATACTCATTAGACCCATTATAGAGTACAGTGCCCCTTTTGGAATGTACCTCACAAGACATCTGCAGCAGATGGAAAGGCCACAGAAGTACTTCACAAAGAGGATTACTGGCCTCAAGCAGATGCCCTACACTGACTGTCTCATAAAACTCCAGCTTTACTCTGTAGCATACTCCAGCTTTACTCCATAGCATATTGCCTATTCCGAGGTGATCTGTGCCTAACATATAAAGCTATGTCAAACCCAGAGCTGTTGGACATGCTGCCCTAAAGAAATCCCAATCCCTCTGAGCTGCACGCTCTAGGGACCTAAACCTTGTCACCACAATAAACAGGACATGCTGGAAGGATAGATTCCTGTCCGAGACTTCCCATGCTCTGGAACAAGCTACCCATCTAGGTCAAGCAAAGTTCCTCATTAGCATTCTTCACGAAAAATCTTGATAAGTGGATGGGAAATAGGAAATACACCCCGGGGATCACTTCGGTGGCTCTGCTTGACAGGGGCACAGGAGAATAACTTTCTTGGGTGGTGTAAGCCAGGGAACCTTGTTGGCTAGGCTTATTTAGGCCCTTGGGCTGATAGCCTAGTACCTACCTATGAACATAATAATTCTACACAATCTTCTTGCAGGAAGTCTATTTAAAGGGGATAATGAGTCTGGCTGGAAATCTTTGATACCCTTATATTTTATCACTCTCAAAGACTCTTCTTTGTGCAGTTACCTCTAAGGAGGAGGCATTATCAAAGTGAATAATTTTGCCTAGGTAAATCATTTTGATTTTATCTCATTTGGCACATAAAACAGTCACCTTGTCTTTGAGTTTAAGAAACAGTAGATTTATAGAACATGGTACAATGATATGTGGGCTTAGTCTAGTACCATGGTAGCTGACTGAAATTACTAGACAGTGTTTTATAAAGAAATGAAATATGCCATTGGCTTCTGATTCTATCACATTTCTAAATATTTAGGTTGTATTTGGAACAATACTCCAGGGGTTCCATTTGGCTCAACAGTTTATTGCTCTGGTGCTGACCCGTGGAACTCCCATAAATATAAGAGACTGAATATCCAAGACAGCTACTTTACTAAATGATTCACTCATGGCAGTCTTTGTCTCAGAAGACTGAGATTCATTAAATTTCTGCATAGAAATGAATGTTAACTTAATTTTGAAAATAGCTGATGTTGGTCCAGACAGCTCCATATCTAGTTTCAGCCAAAATGTGCATGCTAAATCAGCAGCAATCTCAAATGTATGAGCAACAGCTTCATTTGCAGTACCAGGTTGAAGTGCAGGCATACATTGTTTCATAAAAGTTTTAATTCCAAATGTAAGAAATTTAGAAGTTATAGCCTTTAGGGGAGATTTGTCTGGAGACTTCAGAAAACATAACAAGCACTAGCAGGTGTGGAAAAACAAACTAAGTAATAATAAAAACTAGATTTTAGACCATAGAGAGAAGTAAAGCAAAACAAATCACTGGTCACTACCAGGAGTATGCCTGGAATTCTCTACTATTCATGGGTTCAGTGACGTACCATGAAAAACAGTGGTAGATAGAGAGGGGTACAAACTCTGTACAATGTCAATGCTGAATCCCAGCAGAGAATGGCATGTAACAGCTATCTACTTAAGTTGTTTCAGGATCATAAAACTGAAATTAGTAATTCTGGGTAAAACCCATTTGGTTTCATTGGAGGTACTTTAATATTAAAACATCTTCAACCCCCCCTCCAAACAGTTGTTGTCCTTAATAATGTCATATGCTTGGCAGTGCCCTTCTTCCTACAAATCGAAATGTCTGAAATTTATTCTTGTTTGTCTGATTCTGACACAGTCAGACTAACCCATTACAGTGCATATAAATCTCAGTGGTTTCTTTACTGTATCTAAAATATATATATATATATGTATAACCATTTACTGTACCAGTCTGACAGGTATCCATGTGACATCTTTTCTAGTGCAGAGTAGTCAGCACCTGGAAAGAATATGCATGCTTCAGTAGCTCAATGGCTGTATTTCTGATATTAGCCATCTACCTTTTTTAAATGAATGGTTTTGCCATTTCATTTATTTGAGTTTTATAGACGTAGGCAGCGATTGCCCTATTAACTGGTTCCTAACAATTCCTTTGAATTTCTATGGGTTATTTTTTAAACTTTGTTTATGTGATGAAATAACCTGTATGGAGGTGGGCTGTTTCATGATGACTGCTTTGACAGCCTGAATTAAATTGTTCTGTATCACAGGGCAAGTTAACTACCTCCAGAAGGCTTTGCTTCCTTATTTTGCATTGGTTTTATTTATTTGTTTATTTTTTGGAGCATAGTACCTGCCATTCATTGTCTAGCAGTTTAGATTAGAGGATTAAGGCTACTGTGTCACTGCGACTTGGTCACTTTACCTTGATGTTGTTGTTGTTGTTGTTGTCTTTCGGCTTTTCCCGGTTAGGGGTCGCCACAGCAGAACTCCAGTCCGCTAATGATTGGTAGTGGATTTTTACGTGCCGACTTACCAGCTCTGACGCACAACCTTCAACGAAGGTACGCCCATTCACGCATGTCTCCACGCAGAAGACGCTCTAGCTGAGAATCGAACCGGATAGCGTCTTACTGTGCGGCGACAACGCTACCGCCGCACTTTACCTTGATCACCCCCTGAAAAGAGGCTTGTGCTTAGTGTGTTTTCTCCATTAGTAAATAAATAAAAATATATGTTTGCCTACCTCTATATATAGTGCATACCCCCCCACACACACACACACACCTTCATTCAGATACCTTACTCACTCTGAAAAGCATCCTGTCTGTTATCTTCAGTGAAGTCCTCCTCTCAGCTAAAGTAAACCCATCACAGCTCCATTTCAGTGCTCGCAAATCTGACTCCATCTTTCCGTCATCAGTCCTCCTCCTCACAGCTAAAGTAAACCCATCAGAAGCAGCAGAAATCTTTCATTTCAAATTAATGCAGCAGAAACCATCCATTTCAGTTCCCGCTCGCAAACCTGAAAATACATGCACCGCGCGATGATGTCAGCATGCCCATGGCGCAGATGTGACTGGATTTGAAGGGCGTTCTTAAAGAAGAATGCTCTAAAAAAAAAAGCTTTTTTTTTTTAAATTAAAAGAAGATTAACTAGTCAGCCGATTCCAGGGGGGTGCAAGTACACCCCCTTGCACCTGCCTGCGGGCGCCCTTGCCTCCATCTGGGCAAGGCCTTTGATACCATTCCCCACTCAGTAATTGCTGATAAACTTACCAAACTAGGCATCAACCCCTATATCACTAAGTGGGTTGCAAATTGGTTCACAGTTAGACCCCACAGTGTGAAAGTAGTGGTCCTGGGTCCTCTCCTGTTTGGCATCTACTTCTCAGAAGTCCAGGCCAACACAGAGGGACTCTGGCTGACCAGTTTCGTAGATGACTGCAAGCTGCAGCCATTATTAACTCCCCTAGTGAGGTAGACATCCTACAGAAAGGCATCACTGAGACTAATGACTGGTGTTGAAACCATGGCATTAAGCTTAATGCCAAAAAATGCATCATCATCCCCTTTGGGAAAAACTCAGTTCCCACTAATTACCACATCAATGGGAGCCCGCTGGATGCTGAAGGCATTATAAGAGATTTGGGGACATAGGTTGAAAGCAACCCCCTCCTTCGACCCCCACATTGCCACTGTGGTCAAAAAGTCCTTCTATGTGGCACTTCTCAATACCAAGGCTTTGCATCCAGGAAGAAAGAGATCATCATCTCTCTCTACTCTTCCCTCATTAGACCAATCATCGAGTATAATGCCGCATTTGGCATGTACCTGACTAGACACATGCAACAGGTGGAAAGACCACAAAAGTACCTCACAAAGAGGATCCTAAGACTTAAACACATGTCCTACATGGACAGACTCAAAAAACTCCAGTTATTCTCTGTCTCATATCGTCTACTAAGAGGTGATCTCTGCTTTAGTTACAAAGCCATGTCTGACACAGCTCTGTTAGAAATGCTACATCTAAAGAAATACCAATCCCTCCGCACCACATGCTCCAGAGACTTCAACCTCATTACCACAATCAGCAGAACATGCTGGAGGGACAGGTTCACAACCCAGAGACTGCCCATGCTCTGGAATAGACTTCCCATACATGTCAAGCAGAGCACCTCACTGGCCCTCTTCAAGAGAAATCTTGATGAGTGGATGGGAAATAGTTTACCCCAGGGATCACTCCAGTGGCTTTACTTGATAGACTCACTGGGAACAAACATCGGGTGGCACAATACCAGGGCACGTCTATGGGCTAGGCTTGTAAAGACTCCAGGGCCATTAGCCTTGTAAACACCTACAAACCTATAAACCTATAAAAATGTAAAGAGACAAACCCACATTTAGAAACACTACAACACTACTTTCTACATGACTATCAGAATTCTAGCAGTCAGCACTGTAAGTTACAGTAGTTCTTTTTATCACAAGCAAGTCACAGGTGAAGGAAACCCACAACAAGTCTATCCCCAGGATTCAATAAACTCCGTGTAGGAATAGTGTTATTCCTACATGGAGTGGATGGTGTTTGTGTCTGCATAGCCTTCTCAGCAGCGCACCTTTCATATTAATGAAGACACTCTAATGAGAATGGATCTGCGGACACGTAAACTGAATGAGTGCAGGGGGTGTGTCACAGTAGTGCTTGCAGATCCAACATGCCCCCTACACTCTCAAAGTGCCATACAGCACTTTTTAAATGCTTTCAATGTCCATGCCACTGAAAGAAACTAATAAAACTGTAAAACATTGTCTGCGGACACTGAAAGAGTTAGTAGGACTTGAAATAAATGCACCTGGTGTGTGATGGGTACTTTACAATGCTTTCAGTGTTTGCAGACACTGAAAGCATATGTTTGTCAAATGGGAAGCAATGCTGGGGTTGTGTGACAGGTACTGTCACCCCCCCCCCCAGCATTGTGAAAGTGCCGTACAGCACTTTACAATGCTGTCAGTGTCAGTGGACACTGAAAGCTGGAGTGTGAATGGGAAGCAATGCAGGGGGTGTGTGACAGGAACTGTAATACATCCACTGCATTGTCAAAGTGCTGTACAGCACTTTACAATACAAGTGTGTCCCAGATACACAACCATACCTGTAAACCTCTTAGTGCCCAAACTCCAGACAAAAGGGAACCAAAGGGGGGGGCAAAGGTCCATAAATAGGGACATGTTTGAAGTATAGCTCTCATAAACTTAGAAAGTTTATAGAGGAACAGGGTTTGCATTAACAAACATTTACTGAAGGATTAGACATCTGAAACCCAAATGTATGCCATTATCTAGTGACTTCAATCCTGAAATCATCCCACTGATTTGCAGAAAACCACGAATGTTATAAGGAACAAAACAAAAATAGGAGACAGACATCTGGACAGTCTGGGATAATCTGGACAGTTGCCAGGTATGCACACATCTCAACCTCTTCCACCAAGAAATCTGGATAAAGCCATGAAATAAATGTGAGACAAAGGTCCCAAAATAGGGTAAATCTAAAACATATTGCACATACAGACATAGAAGGTTGATAGAATGAGAGGTAGCGCATTACCAAATATGAAGCAGCATTAGTAGTAATATAGGTAATTAAAGTTGTATTAATTTTTTTCCCTGTTATAAATGAAATTTAAGCATAGCTGAGTGGGGATTTGCTCAGCATTGCTTAAACAACTCATAGGAGCTAAATACAAATGTATAGCTAAAATCCTCAATAGTGAGATAGCGTAGTGGTTAGAGTTGTGGCTTTGCATACAGTAGTTCATGGTTCAAGTACTAAGACAGCCCCTTCATTTTTACATGGGAAAGCATTGTTAAAGATCTTTTTTATTTCTTAAATGATGTAGTAATTGATATTTGTTAACCAGGGTAGTGTAGCTGGTCCATAATTGAAGTGGCAGTGGATATATGCTATGAAACCCCCATGTAAATACAAGTGTCCCATACAGTACAGTTACAACTCAAGGTAATATCATGTAAGCACATAGGGGGATGTCATGTAAAGTAAAATATATACACTTAATAATATGTCAGTAATGAGTAATTAATGTCAAATTCAAAACTGTTTTTGATCTGAAAACTGAACAATGCTTAACAGCACTCAGCTCTACTTAGCCGGTTTGAACATTACTTAGTAGTCTATTCTAAGCAGTATTCAGCCCAGCTGAGCAGATTTGCACACCGCTAAGCACTGCTGAGCATCCACCCATTTAAGCACTGCTCAACTCAGCTTAGTGAGTTTGTGCACTGCTTAGCTGAGCTCAGCATTTTCAAAGTGGTCCAATGATGGCAAAGGGTGGAATATGGCCTTATTTAAACTGCACAGGTGGGAATACAGCCAGAACCTGTTGTAGTTTGATCTCTGCAAGAACTATGTCTGGTATTGGAGAGGGGAGCATGCTTTCAGGTGCAACTCTAGGGCATCTTGTATTCCAGGGTCATGGCTGGGCTTCTTGTGAAAGACCATGATCTCAGACTGCTGCAGGACCTGTACCAGGGCTCACAATACAAAGCGGAGACCTGGGACCATCTGGTATGTGATCTCACCAGTGCTGACCTAAAGCATAGGAAGGGGGCGCTCTTGGCCCAGTGGATCCAAGAAGCTCGGGAACAGAATGCCCCAATAGTTTGTAAGTATCTCATCCATAGCTGTACCAAATTCTAGCCTGAGTATGTGATAGACAGTTATGCATAATGTTTGTTTTTTTCCCTTAGAGCTGCAGCAGAGAGGGCTAGTAATGTGGAAGCCCATGCGGACAGACTGCCGAGGCTGCACTGACAGGCTGGTGAGTACAGATCTATCTTGCAGTATATAGTGCAAAAAATAAGAAGGAGTACATTGTTTACTGCCAGTAGGTATAGTGTGTTCTGTGTCTACTGAATAAATAAAGTTTGCCAGACTAATATCAAGCTACAGGATATGCAGTTATTAAGCACTGTGTCATGTTACTCAAATAAAGATTTATACCACAAACTGTTGCATTTATTCTGGTATATTATTGTAGAAATAGAATGTGTACAGGTTCTTCACAGCAAATATGGCTTTGACAGCATGCATTAACTGAAGTTGTTCTGAGAATAAGGTGTAATGCCAAATTGTAGATTGTGGAGGTGTAAAACAAGATATACATGAAATATGAAATATGTCCTGCACTAAGATCTGAACCTGGAATTGTAATGTGTAATGTATTAGTGTGTAGTCTGCAGAATTGCCTTGCGTTAACCTTTGCTTTCCAGATTGTAGTATCTCAAAGGAGTAATACACAGTACACTATCTGTCATGCAAGAATCTCAGGATTACAAGGTCAGGCTGTCTAACCAAGACAGTATTAGGCATAAATCAATCAAGCAAGAGATAGCAGTTCCCCAGCAGCCCAGTGTGTTGAGAAATTCCTTTGTTGTTCATTTTTGCACACCGAGACACAGTTTGAATCCTGGGAGTGGTACTAAGATGTGTGCATATTTATACTCAAGAAATCTTGAATATTTGTAGAAAGAGTCAGGTAGTGTTAACAAATATTTTCTCCACAGGTCTTACAGGTAAAGAAGTATTTGTAGTAGCTGTAGGAAGGATATACTAATACACCATGTACAACTGTTCCACTGTCCAAACCCATGCCTACAAATGACAGCAGTATATATATATATATATATATATATATATATATATATCTATATACATATATATATATATATATACCATGCACTCTTCCCAATACATGTTTCTCAAGTGTCATGCTATCACGGCTAGTGGTTGCTGCTGCCAATAATCTTGCACACAGATAAGAATCCAGGTGAAGTATGCCAGTATCACACTCACACAACATCAGTGCAGGGTACCCCTTCTTTGTCATATATGTAACCCTGACATGTACAAATCCCCTCTAGTCATGTACCAGAGTTGTCACAGTTAGCCTCATACTATTCCAGGTTAGCAGTTTAACAGGTATGTATGTGCTACAGAAGCTATGGGACATAGGTAGATGTAAAGTGAGGACTGATCTGTAGAGTATTGATCAGTACTGTTGTGAAAAATCGAAGCCTATACAGTTGTTAATTAACTCTTTTCTCTTTCCCCACCCCTTATCTGCATCAATAATTATTATTCATATAGTACTGGTATGTTTTTCTCAAAACCTAATGTTGGGACGTATTCTATTATTTTTCATATATTTAATTGGTTGCATATTAACAGACCGTGTTCAAATACTATTGTTGGTGGCCTGTTGCTGTCAGTGTAACTGGCATGCTGTTACAATGCTTACTGTTGTTCCTTTTATGCATGTGTTCTGTTTGCTATGCAACTGTTTCAAATATATTGTTTTGGGTTAATTTGAACACCCACGCATGATGTTACAACTAATTTGACATGTTGTGCTCATGACTAACCAATACATCTTGCAAAACCTCAACACCATAGCACATTTGGGAAGGCAGATCCCAGCGGATCTGCCTGTCCTGCTTCATCTGGCCATGACACTTGGACCCAGCATGTCTGGGACCCAACCTGGAACTTCCTCCTCCACTGGTCCTGCACCACCTTCGGATGGAACTGTCACAAGGGGATGGGCTCCCCCCCCCCCAGGTGCAGGCACAAAGAGGAGCCCGTCACCCACTGCAAGTTCTGGGATATGGTGCGCAGTGTCATCTGCTCAGAGATGGATGGAGGGCTGAGCCAGATGGAGGGTCACCTGGCATACCTTGAGGGGCAGGTTGCCCCTGTTGTCCAGCCTCCAGCACAGCTGATCTTCAGGGCCGTGAAGGTGCAATGGTGACTGCCCATGGGTTGGGACCTCAGTCTCATTGTTTCCATCTGGGGTCACATGGACTTCCGATTCCCAACCACCCTCTCCATCTAATGCATTTACCCCCTCATGTGTCATACACTGCCCCTGTTGGCTGTCTTGTCTGTCTGCAAAAGCAACTTCTCCTACATAAACCTACCTCCCCAAACATACCTACAACCTTTCCCCAATATCCTACTTTCACTTAAAAAAAAAAAAGAAAAGGGGGGCATCTGTCCCCACAAAAAAAATCATGTCCCATACATAGCTCTCCATTTTGTCCCCAAATACACTTATATAAATCAATTCACCCTTGAATTACTCAAGCAATGTATGTCACCCACACGCCTCTCTGTGTGGTGTGAGGCTCTAAATTCCAAATTGTCCACATCATTCACAGCTGTTGCTGCAGAAGAAATGGAGAGCTATGGTCCTTTCCTACACCCATCCTGCACATCCCTAGCTGGTTTTTCTACTGTTTTCCCCCT